>NC_090374.1:111402594-111702594 GCF_036365525.1 Heterodontus francisci
TTAGGGAGAAATGTGTTTTAAATTGGACTGTCTTTTGTTTGCATTAGGATGGCTATGCACTTTATCTCCTGATTAATTGCTCCCATGTCCCTTGTTGAGTTAATAATTTTGTCAAATGTCTATGGTACAACTTGTTGATGCCTATCCCTGCTTCGGTCCCTTCAGCCAAGTCATTTATTATAAATTGTAAAAAAATGGAGGCCCCAACACTGATCCCTGTGGCACACCACATCTTGCCAACCAGAAAATGACCCATTTATGCCTACTCTTCTATCCATGCCAATATGTTACCCCACTACACCACGAGCTTTTATTTTCCACAGCAACCTTTTATGTGGCACCTTATCAAATGCCTTCTGGAAATCTAAGTACAATGTATCCACCAGTTTCCCCTTTATCCACAGCACATGTTACTTCTTCAAAGAACTCCAATAAATTGGTTAAACATGATTTCCCTTTCACAAAACCATGTTGACTCTGCCTGATTACCTTGAATTTTTCTAAGTGCCCTGCTATAATGTCTTTAATAATAGCTTCTAACATTTTCCCTATGACAGATGTTAAGCTAACTGGCCTGTAGTTTCCCGCTTTCTGTCTCCCTCCCTTTTTGAATTAAGGAGTTACATTTGCCATTTTCCAATCTAATGGCACCTTCTCCGAATCTAGGGAATTTTGGAAAATTAAAGCCAACGCATCAATTAACTCACTACCCACTCTTTTCATACCCTCGTATGACGTCCATCAGGACCCAGGAACTTGTCAGCCCACAGTTCCAACAATTTGCCCTGTACCATTTCCCTGGTGACTGTAATCTTCTCGAGTTCCTCCCTCCCATTTCCTGATTTACAGCTATTTTAGGATGTTACTTGTATCCTCTATGATGAAGACCGATGCAAAATACCTGTTCAGTTCATTTGCCATCTCCTTATTTTCCATTAGTCATTCCCCAGCCTCACTTTCTATTGGACCAATGCTCACTTGGTTAATTATTTTTAAAATATCTATAGCAACTCTTACTATCTATCTGTTTCATATTTCTAGCTAGCTTTCTCTCAAACTCTAATTTTTCTCTCAATCTTCCAGTCATTCTTTGCTGTTTTTTAATATTCTGTCTAATCTTCTGACCTGCCTCCCATCTTTGCACAACTGTATGCTTTTTCTTTAAATTTGATATGGTCATTAACTTTTTTAGTTAACCATAGATGGTGGTTCCTCCTTTGGAATTTTTATTTCTCACTGGAATGTATTTATTCTGTGCATTCTGAAATATCCTCTTAAATATCTGCCACAGCATCTCTATTGACCTATCACTTAACCTAATTTGCCAGTTCACTCTTTCATGGACTCATAATTGCCCTTAAGTTTAAAATACTAGTCTTCGACCCACTTTTCTTTCCCTCAAACTGAATGTCAAATTCAGTAATAGGATTTGCTGCTACCTAGGGGCACCTTCACTATAAGTCATCAATTAATCCTTTTGCGTTGTACAATACCAGGTCCAGTATAGCATGCTCTTTGGCTGGCTCCAGAACGTGCTATTCTAAGAAACTGTCCTGAAAACATTCCATGAACTCATCTAGGCTACCTTTGCTCATCTGATTTTTCCTGTCTTTGTGTAGATTAAAATCCCCATGATTATCGCCGTACCTTTCTGACAAGCTCCCATTATTTCTTCCTTTATATCCCGCCCTACCGTGTGGTTACTATTAGAGGGCCTGTACACCACTCCCAAAAGCGACTTCTTGCCTTTATCATTTCTCATCTCTACCCGAAGTCTTGCTTCAATTGTATAGAACCTTGGTTAGACCGCACCTGGAGTAGTGTGTGCAGTTTTGGTCTCCTTACCTGAGGAAGGATATTAGTACCATAGAGGGAGTGTAACGAAGGTTCACTAGACTTGTTCCTAGGATGGCGGGACTGTCCTATGAAGAGAAACTGGGGAAACTGGGCCTGTATTCTCTCGAGTTTCTAAGAATGAGAGGTGATCTCATTGAAACCTACAAAATACTTCAAGGGATAGACAGGGTAGATGCAGGTAAGATGTTTCTCCTGGCTGAGGAGTCTAGAACCAGGGCAGACAATTTCAAAATAAGGGGGAAGCCACTTAAGACAGAGATAAGACATTTCTTTACTCAGAGGGTTGCGAATCTTTGCAATTCTCTACCCCAGAGGACTGTGGAAGCTCTGTCATTGAGTACATTTAAAGCAGAGATTTCTAAATACCAATGACAAAGGAATATGGGGATAGTTGGGAAAAAGGCATTGAAATGGATGATCAGCCATGATCTTATTGAATGGCGGAGCAGGCTTGATGGGCTGAAAGGCCTACTCCGGCTCCTATGTTCCTACCCAAACCTCTTCTACATCCTGGTTTCCTGAATTTAAGTCATCTCTCTCTATTGTGCTAATACCATTGTTAATTAACAGAGCCATCCCTCCATCTTTTCCTATGTTGCCTGTCCTTCCTAAATGTCATGCACCCTTCAATATTCAGGTCCCAAACTATGTCACCCTGTAGCCATGTCTCTGTAATGGCTATCAGATCGTCCTTGGGGAGATCAGATCGTACTCTGGGCAGATGTGCATCCTTCATCAGCACCAACAGTTGAGCTGTTCTAGGCTGTGCCTTCAATGAAAGTATTGTCACAGGCATCTCAAAGTGCGTTTCATACCATGCAATTCCTATTGGATTAGAGGGGCTCAGATAAAATGAACCTGAATCAGATGATCTGACGAGACCTTTGAGCACCGTGCTGGGCCCAGCCACCTCTTTGTGGAGGCAGGGCACATCTGTGTTCTGCACCTTCCTCCTCCTCTTCCTTCAATGAGCTACGTTCATCCAGCTCTTCACCCTTTTCAAGGTCCACACCTCTCTGGAGGGGCACGTTATGGAGAATGCAGCAGACCACCACCACATGCGAGGCTCTTGCTGCAGGAGCGTACTGCAGGGTGCCCGCCCAACCGGTCCAGGCACTGGAACTGCATCTTCAGAAGTCCAATGACCTGCTCAACAGTTGTCCTAGCGAGCAAGTGGCTTTGGTTGTCGCGCCTCTGTGTCGGGTTCTTGTAGAGGGGCAAGTAGCCATCACCTCAAGGGATATCCTTTGTGCTCTAGAATTCATCCAAGGAGTTAGAGGGTGGAATGAAGAGCTGGACTGGCAGAGGAGGAAGGAAACTCGACAGCAGCCAGAAAACTGAGCGCACACATGCAGGAAGCTCTTGCGGTTGCAGACTAACTGAACACGTAGGGAGTGGAAACCCCTCCAGTTGATGAATCCCTTATGCGCTCACTCGGTATCTTGATGGTCACATGGATGTAATCGAAGATGCCCAGTACCGAGGAGAATACAACGATGGAGGTAAAACCCACTGCCTTCTGGGCCTGCTCGGCTCCATCTATCAAAAATTGTATTTATTACCCAGCTTTCGTAAAAAGGACATCAGTGATCTGCGAGACACAAAAGGTCCACATCTGATCCCTTGAAGGAGCCAAAGGCAAAGAAGTTCAAAGTCACAGTGACAGACGGCTACTGGCAGGGCATGGTGAACAGGCATGGTGAGGTGTGAGGTCTTCCGTGGCAAGAGCACAAATCTCTGACCATCTGCCTGGAGAGTCACATTTTGTTCTTTGTCATCTCAAGGTAGCTCTATCTTCGGTGGTAGATCCTATGCTGAGGGTATTGTCTCTGTTGCTTTCCTGCCCCTCTCCTCTGCCCTCCTAATGCCTGGGGTTCTGCCCTTCCTTCTAAGGAGGTTACCCCTCATCACCACTGGACCCAAATTGCAAAAATCACATTCCCATTGCCAGTTCCTGCCTTCCTTGTTCTCAAGTGGTCTCCCTATTGTGTTTAGCAGCATGGCACCCTACTCTTATGCCTCCACAATGCCATCAGGGTGAGAATTCCCTGTACTGCCCACTCTCCCCGCAACCCGCGCTGACTCGATAGCACCTGTGGCCGAGTCCCCCTCTGTGTTGTTCTCCCTCTCATGGGGCCACCTAATTCCCTGGGCCAGCCATGAGTGACTCCACACTGTATACCTGCCTTCATACACCTGGTTTGCCACAGAACTAGCGAGCAGCCATGTGCCCCCGCCAAAATCTGAACATGGCCCTCAATGAGTTCTTTAACAAACTTAATTTCATTATTACCAGATTGGGCAGGTTCTCAGGATAAGCAGGGCAAGTGTAGATAATGAAGAGCATATTGTATAACCTGCTAACAATTCACTATACTAAAATGCTCTTTATCTGTGGCTGTGTAATTCTTAACTATCTTACAGTATGGCATCTGCTGATACCTTTCCAACTATCTTATAGGAGAAAAGCCAACACTTATACATTTCGTTTTACTATATTTCTTCATTAACTAAATGGAACGTAGGCTTTTGAAACAACTTGTTTTTTAAAAAATTAACGTAAGCTACATTATCTTCCCATTCTGATCTGATTAAATGAAGTTTAACCTTATCTCAAATATGGTCAATTCAAGAATTCAAAACACACCAAAAAGTTTTGTTAATATATGCACCTTGGCATGTAGTTAATCCAAGCAGCAATATAAATTTCGCAAGTCATTGAAGTGAACTTACTTTGCAACCAGCATTCATTCTCCAAAACTTTATAGGTTGAAGTCCAGGCTTTGATTCAAAAATACACCACAATCTAAACATTCCAATTAACCAAAAAAATTGAAACGTAAACAAGCACAATATTGTAAAGTTAATTAAAGGACTCATTTACAAACCATGTAGCAAACAGTTATTTTAAATAAATGCAAGCTAAAATACAAACTTAACATTTGCTGGATTGTTATTTTTTTTATTTAACTTAAAATGACTGTTCATTCGACAGAATTTTAAGGTATCCAATTTACAGTTATCAAAATTTCAGAACTGTACTTTTTTAATAAATCTCCAGTAGGGACAATGTATCAGACAGCAAGCTATTTTTTGAAAACTGCAAAGTACCAGCCTTAGCCTCTTACTGACATTACAAAGATTACATCCTGTTAGCATTATAATGCATGCTAAATGTTTTCAATAACGATTTACAATTTGGGAATTTTCAGACACCACTTATATGATGTTATGCAGGATGGCAAAGGTGCACTCAAAAGCAGCACTAAGGCATTCAACCATAAATCAGGTTCCTTTGCAGATCATGCACGAAGCACCATTATAGAGTCTATCCCACCTGCTCAATCTCAAGAGAATGTTTTGCATTATTGGGAACAGGATAGGTAACTGTATAAACTGCTTGCTTGCTCAGGGAATAATGGAGGACACGGGTAATGGGACAGAATGTAATTTATGAAACTCATACTGAAGAATACTGAAATTACAATTTTTATTTGCTTGCAATCCTTGAATAATGCCATCAATGTCTAATTGAAATATTCTAACATTATTGTGATGTCTCAAAGACAACTACAATAATGAAAAAAAGAGCTGATGTTTGAATTGAAGGAGTGGGGGAATTTATGGCAACTGTCATAACTCAACTCTGCAAAACTATTTGCCAGTGCATGAACAGTAGAGCTCAGGTATTAACCCCCACTGGCAGTATTTTCCCTTCACTGCTCAGACAGTCTTCTGAACAGCCGCCTCTCAGGTGCCCCTCTTCCCCTCACATTCCATTAACCTCCTACCCCCATTTTTTCCATCCTCTCTCACCACCTCCTCCCTTCCCAACTCTTGCCCTCTGCCTCCTCTTGGGTTCCATTATCCCACTCTCTAACCTTGCTTGTCCTAAAGCATTTAAATTGGTTTTATGTATCCAAAAACAAGAGCATTTATATATGAAGAATGATTCCAAAAATTCTGTTATAGTCATCACTGCACGGAAGGAGGCCACTTGGTCCATCAAGTCCATGCCAGCTCTCTGTAGAGTAATCCTGTCAGCCCCCACTTCCCTGCTCTATTCCCATAGCCCTGCAAGTTTATTTTCCTCAAGTGCCCATCCAATTCCCTTTTGAAATCAATGTTTGACTCCGCTTCCAAAGCCCTTGTAGGCAGCGAGTTCCAGGTTATTACCACTTGCTGTGTAAAAGGGTTGTACTTTACACACCCCCTGCATTTCATGCCCAAAACCTTGAATCTGTGTCCCCTTGTCCTTGTTGTGAGAAATTAAACTATTTCAAGCCATGGGTGACTTAAGAATTCCTTGGATGCAGCATTAGGGTTTAAAAAGAACTTTAAACTTAACCATACAGAAGCATTTAATTTAAGGGGCAGAGTTAAATTTAAATAGAACATAGAACAGTACAGCACAGTACAGGCCCTTTGGCCCACGATGTTGTGCCGAACCTTTAACCTACTCTAAGATCAAATTACCTACATACCCTTCATTCTACTATCATCCATGTACCTATCCAAGAGTCGCTTAAATGTCCCTAATGTATCTGCTTCTACTACCACCGCTGGCAGTGCATTCCACGCACCCACCACTCCCTGTGTAAAGAACCTACCTCTGACATCTCCCCTAAACCTTCCTCCAATCACCTTAAAATTATGCCCCCTGGTGATAGCCCTTTCCGCCCTGGGAAAATGTCTCTGGCTACCACTCTATCTATGCCTCTCATCATCTTGTACCTCTCGATCAAGTCACCTCTCATCCTTCTTCGTGCCAATGAGAAAAGCCCTAGCTCCCTCAACCTTTCTTCGTAAGACATGCCCTCCAGTCCAGGCAGCATCCTGGTAAATCTCCTCTGCACCCTCTCTAAAGCTTCCACATCCGTCCTATAATGAGGCGACCAGAACTGAACACAATATTCCAAGTGTGGTCTAACCAGGGCTTTATAGAGCTGCAGCATAACCTCGCGGCTCTTAAACTCAATCCCCCTGTTAATGAAAGCCAACTCCCCATACGCCTTAACAACCCTATCAACTTGGGTGGCAACTTTGAGGGATCTATGGACATGGACCCCAAGATCCCTCTGTTCCTCCACACTACCAAGAATCCTGTCTTTAAGCCTGTATTCTGCATTCAAATTCGACCTTCCAAAATGAATCACTTTGCACTTTTCCAGGTTGAACTCCATCTGCCACTTCTCAGCCCAGCTCTGCATCCTGTCAATGTCCCGTTGCAACCTACAACAGCCTTCCACACTATCCACAACTCCAGCAACCTTTGTGTCATCGGCAAACTTGCTAACCCAGCCTTCCACTTCCTCATCCAAGTCATTTATAAAAATCACAAAGAGCAGAGGTCCCAGAACAGATCCCTGCGGAACACCACTGGTCACCGAGCTCCAGGCTGAATACTTTCCATCTACTACCACCCTCTGTCTTCTATGGACCAGCCAATTTTGTATCCAGACAGCCAACTATCCCTGTATCCCATGCCTCCTTACTTTTTGAATGAGTCGACCATGGGGAACCTTATCAAACGCCTTGCTAAAATCCATATACACCACATCCACTGCTCTTCCTTCATCAATGTGTTTTGTCACATCTTCAAAGAATTCAATAAGGCTTGTGAGGCATGACCTGCCCCTCACAAAGCTATGCTGATTGTCTCCAATCAAAATATGCTTTTCCAAATAATCATAAATCCTGTCTCTCAGAATCCTCTCCAATAATTTTCCCACTACCGACGCAAGACTGACTGGCCTATAATTCCCAGGGTTATCCCTATTCCCTTTCTTGAACAAGGGAATAACATTTGCCACCCTCCAATCATCTGGTACTACTCCAGTGGACAGTGAGGACACAAAGATCATCGCCAAAGGCGCGGCAATCTCTTCCCTTGCTTCCCGTAATATCCTTGGGTATATCCCGTCTGGCCCCGGGGACTTATCTGTCCTCATGTCTTTCAAAATTTCCAGCACATCCTCCCTCTTAACATCAACCTGTTCGAGCATATCAGCCTGTTTCACGCTGTCCTCACAAACGACCAGGTCCCTCTCACTAGTGAATACTGAAGCAAAGTACAGAATGGAAAAGATGAATGATATGTTTTTAATTTTTTCTGCATAAGTACAATGTGAGTACATGGAAATATAAGCAACTTTTTTAAAAACTTATCTTCGCTGGTGATTATTTTTTTTTCTTTTGGTGTGTTTTTTCCTCTCTTCTGTATTTCTAATTAGTTTCTCATAATACACTGAATAACTACATCCTAGACCATTAAAATATTTGCAAAAACTTCACTAGGGAACTGCATTGAACAAGTATTCTCCTGTCCTGCAATTTTCTGGATGACCAGGCGGTGTATGCGTACAAGAAGAGTGCAAAAAATGCTATAAACACAGATCATTTTAAGGAGAGAAAGGTAAAATTGCTTATTTGGAAATAAACAATTGATTGAAATTCAAATCCGTTTAAGCTGAAGTAAAACCCAAAGTAACTTCTGAAATATAAAGCATCCAGAAAGCAAGCATTTAAAATATGTAAATAATGAGTTAAATGACAAATTAGGGATTCTTGATCCAACACATGTTTTGATTTGTTTTTGGAATGTGGGTGACACTGGCAAGCCAGCATTTATTGTCTGTTTCTAGTTGCCCTGAGAGATTTAAGAGTCAACCATATAGTGCAGAACTAGAGTTACAAGTAAGCCAGACTTGACAGATTTCTCAACAGAGATACATAAATGAAGACACAGGCTTACAAGTGTCAGACTTATTCTATTTAAATCCAGGAAGCCTGCACCAAGATAGCCAGTGAATTAAAAAAAACTGTACTAAATATTATGTCTGAATGAACAGCATATGCAGGAAAGTTAGAGTCATATCTTTTTAAAGAAAGCTTCAATATACAACATTAGATGCATATATCATTTGCTTGCTCGTCCACAAAACAAGGTTCTGACTTTTTTTTAAATGATTAGATTAGATTAGAGATACAGCACTGAAACAGGCCCTTCGGCCCACCGAGTCTGTGCCGAACATCAACCACCCATTTATACTAATCCTACACTAATCCCATATTCCTACCAAACATCCCCACCTGTCCCTATATTTCCCTACCACCTACCTATACTAGTGGCAATTTATAATGGCCAATTTACCTATCAACCTGCAAGTCTTTTGGCTTGTGGGAGGAAACCGGAGCACCCGGAGAAAACCCACGCAGACACAGGGAGAACTTGCAAACTCCACACAGGCAGTACCCGGAATCGAAACCAGGTCCCTGGAGCTGTGAGGCTGCGGTGCTAACCACTGCGCCACTGTGCCGCCCGAATTAATTAATTTGGTTAAAAGTCAATTTTTGTTTTTAGATCAAATATTTTCGCAGAATCTCTTGCAAAATGACAATTCTTTGGATTCCTGAAATGTTGATATATTTCACAAGTTTCTTCTATGAAATAAAAACATCAAATTTATAACATAGTACAAATAAAAGTCAAACCAACAATCTACAAGAAGAACAAGTTTCCTTATATGAAATCTAGGTAGAAGGAAAGGATCGCTACACTATACAGAAGTGCAAATTGCGGCTCAAGGTAGGTTTGAGATGGTACATGAACACAAACAAAATGATTTCGGACATTTGTCACCAATTTTGGCAGGACGTTCCACAATTAACAGGTATGGTAGTCATCATCTGACTTGCAATTACATAACTTAGAGTTTACAAAAACTAGAGTTTAAGGTGGCCTGCACTTTGTTGGTTTGCAAGTGCTATGACATTCAGTTTTTATCTGTTATCTTTGACATTTTAGAGTGTCACGAGTAATCACGAAAGCATGAACATATGCTTTAGTCTACTTCATACTGTTGTTACAGACAGTCGATTAACAGAACATGGCAATCACTGAGCTCATATCAATTAGAAAACCAAAGAATTTGGTTTGAGAGGAGACTAGTCATAATAGCTTACTCACAGTTAGTAGAACAGCTTACTTTTAAAGACATTCCATTCAAACCAGTATTATCTAATGACTTCACTGACATTTATTATTTGATCTAACAGACCATTATAGTCGTTGTAGTCATAGTCCCAAAGGACCATTGGCATCTCTCCCCATGAGAAAGAGACAGTTGGTGATGTATAGCTCGAGGGTCAACACTCCTCAAGCATGAGGCAAGGCGAGGAGGCAGGGCCTCCATGAACTACCACAGCTGGTACGGGAATTGAACCCGCGCTGCTGCCGTCTACATCGCACTCTAGCTGTCTAGCCAACTGAGCTAACTGACCGCCACTAACCCACCCTACCATCAGACCATTATAGTAATGTTATCTGAACTACATGTAGTAACAACCACTCAATCTACTGTTCCTGAAGTTCTAAATTTACATTTTAATCGTAAAAAATATAGGTGACGGTGAGCCACACTTGGTTTGCTTTTAGTGCATTTTGATACTGGAACAGTTAACTGATGGTTATGAAAGACAGATATTAATATCTGTGGCCAAAAACAACTGTTCAAGTGCAAGAGTGCAAAATCTAATTTGTAAGTAGACACAATCAACAACTTCACAAAATGTACAGTGGCACGATTTAAAATCTGTAGAGGTTCCAGTTGTGATTTTATGCAGCCGTTATATTCAATAATTGCTTTAAAAATAAAAATTGTGGTCATATTTTAAAAATATACATCTGGTTTTCATAAAGCTGAAAGCTTTCACTCGGTTAAGTTTAAGCTTACTTTACATTCATAATGCTTTTGGTCACTGTTATATGCTTCAATTCTATTTTTAAAACTTTCTACTGCTCACAAATTATTTATGTACATTAAAACACATGGTCCTTTCCACTCTTAGGCCCCTTTGATGTTAGCTGCCACTTCAAGAACTAATCACGACCTCCCTGTGAACTGAAAAAGTGGAAGCCCTAGTGGTGGGGTGGAGATCGACTATCTGAGGAGACATACCTCTACTTCTTATAATTCAGAATAAACATGCTCAACTAAAGAACAGCAGTTAGACCAAGCTTTATACATTGTGAAAATGCACAAGTGAATTGTTCTTTCACCCCAATGTGAAAGGAAAAAAAACGTAGTGAGATGCTGATTGTTGAATACATTGCAGTAAGAATTTAAGAGTTAGCTGGAGAAAATTTGACAACATACTAGGTTAGCATTGCATTAGTATATAGTATACACAGATATGATTGCTTCTAATCTGAAATAAATTCCATGTAGAACTTTAAATGTTTCACACAATAGGTAAAATGAATTAAGATGTTGTGAAAGATTCAGACATGTTAAAACCAAGATGATAAAAATCAAAAATAAAGTAATTTACTCCATGGGACATGAAACACGAGACTGAATTTTACAATCACGCCACTGAATTCAGTGGCGGGCGTAAACAGTGGCGGGCCGCAAGTCGTGGGGCTGCATGTCGTGGAGCCGCCGCAATCCCAAGAGTGGTGGCTCATTTAAGTAGCCGGGGCAGGTTGCCGCCCCCTCACCCCCCCCCCCCCCCCCACAAATCATGTGAAGGGGGCGGGCTGTCCATCCCCGGCAATGGCATCGGCTGCCTGTGCGCAGGTGCTGACACACTTTTAAAGGGCTTTGAGCCCTACCATTAAATTTAAATATTTAAAGATGCAGTGAATTAAAAAAAATTTATTTTGCCCCTCTCCCACTCCCCCCAATAACCACAAAATTACTTGCCCTCTTCTCCTCCCCCGCCCCCCCACAAAACACTAACCTTGGCTACCTGACCTTCCCCCACCGCACCCCCCCAACTGCATAAACTTTAACCTCATACCCTTCACCATCCTCTACACCAAAGATGTTACTTTGACCCCGTTTCACCGCCCCCCCCCCGCACTGATAAACTTACCTCCTCCCCCCTTCCCACAAGCGTTCTGCCTCGTTTCCCCGGGGATCCGAAGACATGGGAACGCTGGCCAGCAGCACAAAGATCACAGCAGGACAGAAGGCAGCGGTGTAAGTATAATTAATGCCTTCATTTTAATTTGTCTACATATTCAAATAGGGGTCCAGATGCCAAGCGGCAGTGGGGGGGGGGTGTGGCCATGAGCCTCACCGCCGCCAATATCGGTCCAGGGTGCATGGTGGCCCTCTCACGGAGAGATTTTCCGCCAACCCACCCCCCCAAAACCCAGCGTCGGGGGGTTTGTAAAATCCAGCCCATGATGTCATCAGTTCATTTGAATTAAGTGATAACAAAATGGAACAGATTTTTTGGCAAGATCGTAAACTCATTGTGCCATATGATGTTCTAGTGAACCAAGTTTAACTAGCGGAAACAGGAGTAAAGGTGACCCAGATAAATTTGTTACCGGACAGAACATTTCAGATAAGGCAATTCATATCACAAAATAATTTGTAGCAGGCGACTTGCATATATTCAAGATGCAAAACACTCAACAACTCCAAATGAGTGCCAAGTTAACTCTGCGGAGACTATTGATCAGGTTTGTACAAAAGCAACAGTCTGCTGTACATGCTCAGATTGCTCAATCCAAATTCAGCTGAAGATCACAGCTCTGAGCAAAATCATAAACTTCAAGCCCAAACTTTTGGAAGGAGGAAAGATCTTCAAGTAACATTTTCAATGAAGGCATTAAAAGACAGAAATGGATAATTTCAAGGATAAATTAAAATCGTATTCTTCTGAAATATGTATTTTTTGGATTTTATTTAAATGTTTATTTTTTACATATTGAAAATTTCAGGCACTAAGAAATATGGCAATTGGATTTTTTTTTAAATGCATTTTCAATGATTTATGGAAACCTCATGATAGGTTTACACAACTGAGGACCTACACATGTAACAGGTACTTGTCAATTTTCATACCAAATGTAATATCGATATTTTATATGCTAGCTCAATGTTGTTTGAAGAACAGACAATTCATGAGTATTTGAATATCAAACCCACTGAAAACTACCTTAAAAAGAATGGCTGTGTACGCTGAGAACAGGAGACCAGTGAACCAGATATTTAATCATTCAATTAAACTTGAAATCTACTGTGATTTTTGATTGTTCTGATCTTGCTGACATTAAGTTGTAAAAGGCCCTCGCTTATACTCGACTTTACGACAGAGAAAACAGCAAGTGTGGAGTGGTTACAGAGAGATAACGTTTGGGCATCATTTGCGTACAGAAGCAAACAATCACAATTTTTATTTTTATCCATCAATAATGCCACAAGATCAACTGGTTTTTTTTCCTCCCCTCTCGTTACATCTCTGTGATGTGCCTTTAGGTTCTTTTTCTATGATGGAACTATACAAATTCAAATTATGGTAATTATATCACCTTAGAATATAGCACTTGTTCGGGTTTTGTGTCTGTGAATGTAGGGGGTGAAGGTTTGTGCATGCAGGGGTGGAGGTGTGTGCGTGAGGAGGATGTTGTAAAGAGTTCTTTGTTGTCTAACGCAACATAAATGAGATGCGTTGAGTCCAGTTATGCTCTAGATCTCAAACAGGTTTATTAACAGCTGAACTATTATACACAGTACAGAGCAAACTATTTAAAGAACCTTCGTCTAGGTGTGAGAGTTGTAGAGTGACTAAGGCTTGTAGTCACATGACTACATCCTGGTACTTGGCATATTAGCATACTAAAATTTTAAAGGGACATCACTGTCAAAGGCAATCACACCACATCCCCCTTCTTTCCACTGCTAAGTCTTGTATGCTACAAGTAAAAATACATAAAATTAAATATCAAAACTAGTTACACAGGGATGAAGATTGTGAAATTTACAAGAATAGAAGCTTAAAAGTCCATATACTGTTCCGGTGGTTAGACTATTCTTCTAGATCTTCTGGGGATGTGGACATTTGGGTTTGTGGGTATGTTGTCAGTGTGTTGGCTGTTATCCCCTCACACCCTCATTGTCGGAGTGTTCTTTTGTGCCCACTGTGCGGAATTGGAGTATTGAACACTTCTCTTAGTTGGCTTTGGTTCCTTCTCAACATTGCTCCATTAAAATGTTGTAATCTCATAGGACCTAGGCTCACTGTGTACTCTTAATACCTCTGCAGGTAACCATGTTCTCATTGTGGGGTGTATGACCCTGACCTTTTGTCCTACGTGTAACTCCGCCCGTGTGTCAGTCATGCACCATCTTCATTCTCTCCTGTTCATCTAGCAAAGTCTTCTGAACCCAGACAATTTGGACAGCAGATGGCTCGGCAAAATTGGTTGCGCTTGTGTGACAAACATGATCTCTGCTGGTGACGGTAAGCCCATATCCATAGGTGCAGCTCTGAGGTGCAGCATGGCAACACAAAAATCTTGTTTGAAGAATTTGGCTCCTCTAAACTTGGGATTCCTCTGGCAGAATCATGTGGGGGCACCTCTTTAAGGAGCGGTTTAGATGCTTCAGACCTAGACATACCCTGATTGCTTCATCTTTCTTCAGTACGCATGTAATTGAGCTGTACCAGTCTGTGTGATGATGCACATGATGGATGATTCCAATGCCTTCCATGTCATCTAACTCACACTTAGCTTTTCTAGTATGTGCATGCTACACTTTCTGGGAGGGTCAATTAACAGAATTGCATGCTATCAGAGGTGCAGTATGGCATTCCCTTTTGAAATCTCCAATGGCGTTGAACCTGTCCAGGTACATTGGTTGTAGGTCATGGATTGACTCAATGTGGGTACCCTTGGCCTCTTCTTCTGCAATGGGTATCTTGGTGACCTCGTGGATGGTCACGATGTTGAGGTCCTTACACGTTGGTAGTCCTGCCACTGCTGGTCCACTTATGTCTACCAGGTAAAATATTTGTAGTTTCCATGCTGACTTGCCATAGCTGCATTGCATTGCTAGCGTGCCACTGCAAGGAATGGGTGACCCATTGAATACAGAAACTTGACAGTTGTCGGTTGTATCGTTGATTTTCAATGACTACGGTACATATCCTTCAGGATTCGGACTGATAGGATATTTGCACTAGCTCTGGTATCAATCTTGACCGTGAGTGTATCTTTGCCAGCTTTCTTTGGGCACATGATGTTAATAGTGGCGAAAACTTCCAGTTGTTTGGCTTCATCAACATGATGGGTCAAGTTCACAATGTGAAAAACTTGTTCGTCTTCTTGCTTCTCCGAGTCTTGTCTCAGGTCTGTTTCACTGTGGACTTTATGTATCGGCTTGCATTTACGCAGGTCTCTGGAGCTCTCCTTGCTGCTGTTGCCCTGTTGCAGCACCCGTCATCTATTTGCTCATATCCGACCGTGGCTTCTGGCTGCGTCTTTGGAGCCAGATTTCTTGCATAGGCAGACCCAGTGTCTTTTTGCAACACATGCTTTTCACAGATTGTGAAATGAAGGACAACTTAACGGTGCGTGGGACCAAGCACACAGCTTGCTTGCTCTTTTCGACCTAGTTATCGTGTTGATACTGTTGGTTGCTCATAGTGCTTGCAGATGCTGTTGTCCAGCTACAATGGCTTTGTATTTCCTGCCATTTTCCAGCAGCGCATCAATGCTGTGACATTTCCTTTCCCCCCAGGAGTCTTTCTGAATGCTTCAATTGGTGCTGAAGTAATCACCAGCTCCACTAGTCGCTCAAACAGCTCAGTTTCTGAAAAATCACATTTGTTGCCCTTACGAGGGCATATACTGACAAACTGGTCTATTGATTCCTGTGGCTGTAGCCTGTAGGACATCAATGCCTAAAATTCACTCTTAAATCGAACTTGATCTTCTAGCACTTTCCATATCTTTGTGGGATCTTTCTGGTCCTCTTCAGATAAGCCAGAGGTATTGATTCTGTGTAACCCCTCATTTCTAACTGCTCTTAGTATTTTTACAGCCTGTTTTTCTGGTCCTGCAATTACTTGGTCTGTGAAGCATAACTGCATTCTTTGTTTGAAAAGTTGGAACCCGGATAGGATATCTGTGGCCTTCCAGTTCATGCTGGGAGACTTGGTATCCATCTTCCTGCTGTTCTTTAGCTTAAAACCTGCTTTAAGACATATTCTATGACTCTACACTGTTCCCATTTTAAGAAACTCTGTTCTTTAGATTAGCTGCTTGGATTGAGGCGAAGTGTTTGACAGTGCTCTGTGTTTCTCTTGCTTGCAGCACTTAAGCTTGTCTGTTGACATAGCTGTTTAATAGGCAGTTCAATTGCCTTTTTTTGCTAGAGCTTGTTTATGCTCTTCATGCTCCAGTGGTTTAATGGTATTTTTATAGCTGTGGCTGCATGAATGGAAGCTCTTCTTCACGCTTGGTTTAATTTTTTTAAACTTTAGCTGTGTGCAGGGAGACTGCAGTGATCGGGATTTTCTTGCACTTTTTCTATTGGATACCTCCTGTAATGGCCCCGACCTCAATCAGCCTAGGAGGGGAGTTGGGTCTTCCCATTTTTTTTTAAACTGAGTCTTCAGAAAAAAATAATCAATTCTTTAAGCACTTTGAAGTTAGTTTCTTTTTTAAAAACCAGTATCCCTCGACTGTTGAAACAATGACTCACGCAATTTACTTGCAGCCTGTCTTCTACAGCTGGAGGTAAGTTCTTTCTTTCCACTTTTTGCACCGGTATTTCTGTGGAACTCTCTCTGTGCTGGCTGTAGGTCGTTATCAAAAGGCGTTTTACCTGTGGTCTTCAACTTAGACTTCATCTTCTCATCATAGCTGCCACCATGTCATGAGTTCTTTATATTGTCTGATACAATATAAATGAGATGCATAGAGTCCAGTTTGAAGATCTCAAACAGGTTTATTAACAACTAAACTATTATACACAGTACAGAGCTAGCTATTTACAGAACCTTCCTCTGGGTGTTAGAGTTGCAGAGTAACTGAAGCTTGTAGTCACATGACTGCATCCTGGTACATAGCTCATTAGCATATTAAGATCTTAAAGGGACATCACTCTTAAATGCAAACATACAACAGATGTATGTATGCGTGCGGCGGCTCGGGGTCGGGGGGGGGGGGGGGCGGGGGGGGGGGTGCACGCATGCGCAGTTTCAGCTTTTTGGAGTTTACTTAATTTTGCGAAATGCAGTGCTGGATCTGAAGTGTGCTAAAATGAGATTATATTCTCCCAAAACTTGTCTGAGGCTAAGAGGTTAAAACTATTTGGGTTTTCTTAACCAGAAGTAGGAAGATTGCGATACTGCTCTGTTTTTACTTATGTACTATTGACTTTAATCTGTCAATCATGATACCACAGATCAGGGAATCAGAACTTTAAAAAATTTAAATTGCATGAAGGTCACATTTTAAATTTCTCTATGATCTCTGAGAAGAGGACTAAGCAGCAACAGGGAAAATTAAGTTTCAAAAAATTGCATACTGTTGTCAAAAATGACCTTTACCTACATTTTTAGATACTACTTCAGTTAACTTGGTTTAGTAACAGTCTTAAATTAGAATACCAACAACCCCAATGCACCACAGGAAATCCCAATATCACTCACTAAACCAAATTGCCTGGGCAGTCTGTAAGTCATTAACAGTAACCATAATTCTGTTTCCCTCACCACAGATGATGTCTGACCTGAATGCTTCAAGTATTTTATGTCTTTATTTCAGATTTCCAGCATCTGCAGTATGTTGCTTTTATCACCCATCATTCTTTGCTCTTTGTCAATTTTTCTCCATTACCCTACTCTCCTGAAGGTGCAGTTCCACAGTTGTCAGTTTCCCTCTGGTACCTAAGCGTTTATTTTTCTTCATTTGGAAGCCTTGTAGGTGAGCATCAGTCAGAACTTCAGAACAGAAATAGGCCACACGGCCCATTGAGCCTGTTCTAGAATTCAATTCATCATGACTAATCTAAAGCTCAACTCCAGTCTATCCACTTCATTCTGGGACCCTTAATCCCCCTGCCTAACAAAAATCTAAGATTCAGTTTTGAAATTTTTACTGAGCCTCACTGTGGACTAAGTTCCGGACTTCCTGCTATCCTTCATGTCAAGAAGTACTTCCCAATATCGCCCGTGAATGGCCTTGGCCTAACTTCAAGGTTATGCCTCCTAGCTCCGGACTCTCCGAACAGATAACACCAGGTTCAAATTGATGTTGGGAAAGGGGAAATTCACACCACAGAGATGTCTAGATCTTTGTGGGCAGCTAGCTTCAAGGTCAGCAGCGAGCGTTGTTGCTTTGCCATTGACCGCAAAACCCATGCCAAGAGAATCCAAGCCTAGTCTTTGCCATCTGTCCTCTAATTTATATCCTTTTTTAGCCCAGGCATCACTGATGAATCCGTGCTGCACCGCCTCCAAAGCCAAAACATCCCTCCTGAGGTGCAGTGCCCAGAACTGAATGCAGCACTCCAAATGGGATCAAACCAGAGATTTCTATAACTGTAACATGACTTGCTTTCCTTTATATTCCAGCTCTCAAGCTAAAAGCCAGCATTCTATCAGTCTTTTAATTTTTTTTTGTATCCGTCCACTAGCTTTTAGTGATTTCTGTATGTGAACCCCTAAACCTCTCTTCCCATGCACAGTTCCTAGCTTATTATTTAGAAAATATTTTGATCTTTCTCTTAGAGCCGAAGTGAATGACCTCGCAATTCTGACAGTACACTCCATTTGTCACTGTGTTACCCACTCACTTAATCTGCCAATGTCCCTTTGCAACTTAGTTCCCATCTACATTACTTACTGCGTACCTAACTTGGTGACATCAACAATCTTGGATATACAGCTCTTTACTCCTTCATCTTAGTCATGTATAAACCTTGAAAAGCTAAGGGACACCACTGGTCACATCTTGCCAATTTGAGTGCATATCCATTATCTCTACTCTCTGTCGACCTCTCAAATAAGAGCAGCATCTTAATCAAGCCAAATTCCATCCCTACATGTATTATCAGCACAGGCCCCAAGTAACAAAAAGCAGCAGATGCCTCAACTGATTTTGCTATCCAAAACCCAAACTAATGGAGGGCTAGCCGAGATCAGCTAAATCAGAACAGACTGGTCCATTGATGTTGGAACTTTCCTGATCTGTAAGACTCTGCATGTAACTGGATAAACTAGATGAGCCATCAGAAAGTTGTCACTCTATTACTGTATTATGTATGTTTATCCATACACACTGCATTTTTAAATGTAAGGCTGAGTTATATAATGAAGAAATGCAAAAAATGCTGCAAAAATTGTAATGGCAATCTCAACTCATGAAAATCTCAGAGGATTGGAGTGACAACTCGATTGAAAAGACCCTGAAGTTTCACGTGATAATATTTGAAAAATTTTAATTTTTTTCTTTGAGGACTTTAAGGGAAATGCTCTCTTCAAGAGAAGCTTGCTACAAAACATTAACATGGGGTTGGGGGGGAGGAGCTCAAACTCATCTGTTCACCGAAAACAAACTCATCTATTGTTGATAATGGGTGTTGTATTTTGCACTGTGCAATTTAACAATGAATGTCCTGTACTGGTAAAATTACTTCAATCATAAAGTAGAGGTCAGCTTTCACCCCTTCAAGACTAAAGCAGCATTATTGCGTTAAAATGTGTTTTCCCCTAAATACTATGCACTAAATGCCTCTCTGAATTATATAACTCCAATCTTCAAAAATTTAGAGGCAAAACATCTGTTGATAGATGGAATAAAAATTTAATCCATTTAAACTCTGGAAACAGCTTTCTATGCTAAAGGGTTAAATAAAATAAAAATATAAAACCTGACTCTGTTAAACAAGTAATGGGCATAGTCAGTTCCTTTCTGAAGATTTTTAATTAGCAATTTAGAATCTTATATCTCTGTATATTCTTAATGCACAGATTACCTCACTCATTGGGGCATCTGCAAATTCAGCACAGCTCACAGCAAGCATGCCTAATGAAGCTCCAAACTTTACTAGTAATTTGCTGCAGGGAACAAAGACTGAACAATGTATATAGTGTCATATTCTTCTTAAGCAAAGCTCAACAGAATTTCTCAGCATCACAGACTGAATTTGTTGCCTAACTGAAGTCATAAGAGCGAGACTGGCATTCATTTTATTCAAAATAGTTATTTCAAAAATATTAAATTACATTTTTCAGCCAAATTAATTTTACTACACATAGATGATATAGATAACTCCAGCAGAATGCTAAGTGAAAAAATAAAACATACTTCCCATATTATTTCATTTGTATTGCTCTAATTCTTGCTTCACTCCCAAAAAAATGTTTTTCATGACATTTAATTAAGAGGCAAACTTTCCTTTACACTAGTTTATCTCCCATCATTGGGAAGTAAGACCAAGTGCAACCTACAGGTCAAACGGGGAGGGAAGAGGTGAAGGAGAAGAAGAACTGGGGTGCGGCGGGGAGGTTGTGGGGATGAGGGGCAAGAGACATCCAGGAGACAGGGCAAAGAGGAGGATGGAGGATGAAGAGGGAAAAAAGATGATTGGTAAATTGTTTCTAACCAAGTACCAGAATTCCAGTGAAAAGTTTATTTCTATCTGCTGGCATATAACTTTTTTTTTTTAAAAACTGAATTTTACTCAGAAGAACCATCTCATTTTCCAAGCTGAGCTCATAATATCACCATTAGTTCAATGGTAGAGTGCGTGTGACCACTAAAACCTTTTGTGCCAGTTTACTCCTACTCTACAGTTAGAAATGTCCACAAAACCAGGGCCACAATTCAAAATACCATATTCAGAAGAGACTGCAAACGCAAACAAAATGCTGGATGTGGTGGGTGAAAATGTGAACATGGGAAGCTTGTACAGTTGAGTGTTCTCAAAACACAGTGCGCCAATGACATTATTAATCTTAAAAACATTTCTTTAGAGTTCTAATTTGTGGGCAGCTTTCAGTGGGAACATAATATTTATGAAAAGCGCTCATGCATTAACCTCAGAGTTAAGGATGCGAGCAACAGCAGTTGAGACAGATCCAGTGGCCAAACTGCATGGACAGGGAGCAGAGGCAGTTGACAATGGGATAAGAAATGCACGTCGTCTTTTCAGGGAGGCAAACAGCAGGGGTAGGAACCTCACAGCAAGGCTTTGTCAGAAGAGCTGGGATGGAAGGACATTGGCAGGCTTTGAAAAACACAGCAGGAGCTCTAATAGTGAAAGACAATGGCGGTGGTCACACCATGGCAGAGTCAGAAGCAAAAGAAAAAAAAATCATTTTTGATAATAGCGCAGGAGCCTCATGTACATAGTATCTATACAACATTGACAGATTTTTTGGAGACTGAGTGCCGAGAGGCAAGTGGACAGGTGGCAAAAGAAACAGCCAAGGGAGGTCTTTTTTTCATTCCTGGTATGGGGGCACTGCTGGTAGGGCCTGCATTTATTGCCCATCCCTAGCTTTGAGAAGATGGTGAGGGCTGCCTTCTGACTTGCTTGGTCACTTGATGGCAATTAAGAGCCAGAGTCAACCACATTGGTCTGGGACTGAGTCATACATAGACTAGACCACATAATAATGGTAGATTTCCTTCCTATTACTAGTCTGGTAATTTAACCATACCATGGAAGCAGGGAAAACTTAATAGTTTTAAAATTAAAATGAATATAAAAGTCAAGAAAACATACATTGATGGACACTCAATTTTGAAATCTTATCTGCCTCAAGATGGAATCCAAGGAAGTAGAAAAAGTTCAGAGACTCTGCTCACAGAATCACAATAGACATAGAAATTTATAATGGAAAAAACTGGCATAAAAGGATGACAAAAAAGTTAACAGAAAGAAAGGTTTGGTTGACAGGAAATGCAGATTTTAATAAAGGTACACAGCCTCAGGAAATCCAACCAATTTGTCATTTTTGAAGCCCAGTCACTATTATGTAGATAAATAGAAGACCTAATTTATGCACAGCAAAATCCCAAATACAACAAGTGAGATAAAATGACGATTTTTGTGTAGTGTTGGTTGAGAGAGGAATGTTGGTCAGAGCACTGGAAAATCTTTATTTTCTTCTTTTGAGCTTTGGGATCTTTTACCCAAGTAGGAAGATGGAGTCCCTGTAGAACATATCATTCAAAAGATATCCAACAATGCACCATTGAATACAGTACTGAAATGTCAGCGTTGATGTGATCAAGTTTGAAGTAAAGCATGTCCCCACAACCTGACTCATATGAGTTTTATAGAGGCAAGCTGACAAAATTAAAAATGTACACTATTTCAAGTCCAGTTCCCATGAATAATCCACAATATTTAGCAGATTTTTTTTTTAAAAAACATTCTGGCTGTAAACTTACAGCAATCCTTTCCCACCATTATTTTGTAATCTCACTACTCACTTACTAAAGAGGACAAAAATTATGCATCCTGAGATATGGATATAAACACACAGGATTTGTGAAAATTCAGTTTCCAAATAGAACTACGAATTTGATTAGATGACACTATTTGCCAAGTATAGAAAAAATTTGATTAATGTTTAAGTTGTTAAGGTAACTACAACAGTACATATTTACAGGTGGGCAGTCAGATTGCTTTCATTTGTACGTTACACATTTTCAAAATGAGGTCAAGCAGCTGATAAAAGCACACACCAACACATGGACAATTCTCACCACAAACCATTTTGAATGAGCTCAATTTTTAAAAGAATTACCTCGGAGGTTACATCTAAAATTTGGCTGGAAACAATTTTGGTGCCATGTATTGCTGCTGGAGCTGCAATGAAGATACTGCATACAAACAGGAAAAAATACTCTGCTGACCTGCTCATGCATTCCTCACTGTAAAATATAGAATTACTTGAAGTAAATTATTCAACTTATTGAACTATGCATCTGTAAATGCAATTTTTTTCATCTTACACGCTATATATTTTATACAGAGGAAATCTGAAAGCAAACATGTACATAATGTAGATAAGATTATAGTTTGAAACAATATTGAACTTCAAAAGCGTTTCAGATGATTAAACAAAATAAATGTTGACCAGAAGGTAAGTATCCAGTTCATGACATGCAAAGCAACACTGAAATGAGGGGCAGGCTTTTATTCAATACTGGCCTATGATAGTGTTTTTAGACTGTGAAACAATAATATTTGGGTTACTAATTCCTGAAACAGGTGACCACATTATCGTTTGACCTGACAGCTGGGTTCAAATATACCCCAGATTGATAGGATGCCAACACGAAAATACCTACTTTGAGACTAACAAAATAGCACAACTTTGGATTACTGGGACCATCCTTTGGTTAAGATTTCAGATTCCAAAGTAGAAGAATTGTCAAAGAAATGGTAATAACCAAGAAACAATGTACTTTATTATATGCCATCCAATAGAAAGACACCTGACATCAAGTGATCGCTATACTCAAAACACTTTAGAAGACCATTGCTCCCAGGAGTTTATCATTCTGATGAGTCGATTATGCATATAAACAAGGATATATAGAAACATGGTGTCTTTCTCAATTCCTATCACTGAGAAACAAAACCAAATTATAATTTCCTTTTGTCAGAGAAATGATACTGAAGTCCTGAAATTGTTAGTTGACATTTAAGACCTGTACCATTATTTAAAGTACCACTGTATCAAGATACCAAACCATTTACCTGTTCAGCCTTAGACCGGAGACCAGATATAGTCCCCTTGATGTGTATGGGGAGGCAGAGAGGGAACGGACTTGGGTGGGCGGAGGCTGTCGTTGCCAGGAAACCCAAAAATGGGGTTAGCGTAGTGATCTTGCCAAATTTAATTGCCAGGCGTGACTTGCACATTTTTCTCTCAGTTTCCTGGTCGGCAGCCAGTCAGATTGAGGGGCTGGGCAAGAAGGCTTGCGCTGGAAGGAAAAAGGATGAGATCGCGGAGCTGGGGTACAGTGGTGAAGAGATCACAGTTTAGAGAAATTGCAATGGGGCTTAGGATCAAGGGAAGGTGGTACAATCGATAGATCGTGGGGAGGGAAGCAGGTTCACTTTGAACAGCTGTGGGAAGCTCTCCTGATCCCCAAGCAATGCTGGAAAATCACTTCGCTGCTGGATCCGGCCATTCAAAGCCGTTTTCAGAACTTTGAAATTTTAAGCTACAATCGTGGTGAGTTAACATTCCTCTCAATAAGTATCATCCTTATCGGTTACATGGAAATGTATGTATTTTGAGTGAGAGCGACCTTGCTTTTTGGTGAAGAGATCACTTTTCCAAGTAGTGCACACAAGTGAGGATCATTAAAGGCAGCTTTCATCAATTTTCACCATAAATTCCCAGATTTTGTCGTCAAAACTGAAATTCAAGTCACAAACAGTGTATATATCGTATTTGCAATATTTTCACTTACACACTGTATGCTGCATGCTATACCGGCCTAGAGCATGAAACACACATGAAACCATGAATGTGATACATGCACATCTCAGGAACTGATTTTCACTGCCAAATTCAGAAAATCAAGGGGAATTCAGTATTTATTTTATGTGAATATATATAAAAATATATTTGATAACTTTTCAAAAGACTTGATTATAGATGAATAGATATGCAATTTTATATTATTTGCACTAATCCACTCAAGCCAAACAACTTGCATCGACATAGTGATCTGGAGCAATATTCTAAGGTGATCCAGAGGAATAGATATTTGGAGGGGTGACCAAAAGTTTTGTCAAAGAGACGGATTTTAAGGAGGATCTTGAAAGAAGAATTGGGTTGGGGGGGGGGGGGGGGGGAGGGGGGAGGAGAGAGGGGCAGTGGAAAGACAGAGATTTTGCAACGGAATTCTAGAATATGGGATTTAAATGGCTGAAAGGATTGGGGAGATGTACAATAGGCCAGAGTCAGTGGAACTCAGATTTCAGGGCAGGGTGTTGGGGTGTTGTAGAGCTAAAGGATGTTAGCGATAGGAACGATGTGGCCATGAAGGTAAAAATTTAAATTGGGGTAGTAGGAGCCAATGCAGGTCAACAAAAGCACATGTGATGGTTGAGCAGCACTGGGTGCCAGACAGGATGCAGCCAGCAGAGTTCTGGATAAGCTGAACTAAGCAGAGGGTGTTAGGGTCTACCAGTACAGCATTGAAATAGTTGAGTTTGGAAGTGCCAAAGGCAAAATTTAGAGTTTAGGTGATAGGTGGGTCTTAGGGCAGGAGCAGGTATTGCTATATAGCTGGCAATAGACCATCTTTGTCATATGTTAGATATGGGTTTGGAAGTGCAGCTCAGTGTCAAGCAGGGTGCCAAGATTACAAACAATTTGGTTCAGCCTGTGAGTGGTTATGGAGAGAGTTGGTACCATTTGTAAAGATATGGAGTTTGTGATGGGGGTCAAAAACAACGACCTTTGCCTTCTCATTATTTAGCTGAAAGAAATAGCAGCTCACAAAGAATATCAGGAAAGTAGTGTGACAGCACAGAGATAGTGGAGGGATGGAGACGAGAGGTGGAAAGGTGTTTAAGAGGTAGCGCTAGGTGTCATCAGCCTACATGGGAAGCTGACCCCATATCTGTGATTCATATCACCAAGGGACAACAAATAGGTGATCCATTGAACTTTCAGTGGGAGGGGAAGAGAACAGAAGAAATAATTTGAAAAAACAATATACAAAGTATTAAGGTAGAAATCCAGTGTTTGACTGTTGCTTTGTCTATTCTTGCAATAAATAAAAAATAGACAATTGTGCAGCTATTTGACACTCGTGATGAGGGGCCCAAAGCAAAACGCTGTAGAGGTTCAAATCTGATTTATAGTAAGTAGATATTAAAAACATAATTTAATATACAAGAGGAGTTGCATTCATTTTCATTCCAGCATTACAAACCTAGAATTTATGCTATTTGTAAACAGATAAAAAAAAAATCTTTAACTAGTCGGTCATCTCACTGCTATTTGTGGACATTAAGTCAGAATGACTACTGTAACAATAACTGTGCCCTAGAAATAGTGAATTGTGTGTGAAACAGACATCTCAACATGAAGACACTGTACAGTATAAATATTACTACATAAACAAAGTTGCGCACTGGCAGAGAAGCCTATGTTGACCAAATTCTTACAGAAGGGAGCCATATATTCATCCATGCAGAAGCACAGGAGAAAGTATAGATCCTCTCTCACTTCATCATAGTTTCAAAACCTCAGAAAAATATCAATTGGTATAGGAAACACCCAAACCACAAGCCAAATTTAACACTTGTTAATCTTGTCCATCCTGCAGAGCTTCAACTTCCATTCATGGATCAGAAACAGGGGACCTTCAGTGGGGTTCTGGAAATTGTAAATATTTCAGAAGTGCTACCAACTTTCCCAGCAGAAATTCAATGAATTGGCTTGAGCCTCCTGCAGTCAACACCACTGCTCTGCTCTCTTCCTTCAGTGTGAACCTGCAGTGTTGCAGACTTCTGAGCCAGGTTCAAGTTGAAGGAGTACAGCAGCGTTACTGGGAGTCAGAGGTACATATCAATCCAGTGCATTCCTGTTGAGAAAAGCATCAATATGATCTGTGATTTTTAAAATGATTAGCTGCTTGTGCCAGCTGTTCTTCCCAGAAGTGAATACTTGTTTTTAAAGTTTACCTCACCTACCTGCGGCTCTATTGTAGACTGAGAGCAGAAAATCAGATAGCCTACCTGAGAAACATGGGAACAGGAGTAGGCCATTTAGCCCCTCTAGCCTGTCTGCCATTCACTGAAATCATGGCTGACATGCAACCTAACTCCACATACCTGCTTTTGCCACATATCGCTTAATACTTTTGGCTAACAAAAATCTATCAATCCCAATATTTCCTTGTCCAATACTTCAGTTAACTCTTCAAAAAATTCCATCAGATTCACCAGGCATGACCTACTACCCTTTACAAATCCATGCTGGCACTCTCTGATCAGCTGAAAATTTTCAAGGTGTTTGTTCATTGCATCCTTAATTATAGACTCTAGCAACTTCCTGACAACAGATGTTAGGCTAACTGGATTATAATTTCCCTCTCTCACCTTTCTTAAACAGTGGAGTGTCATGGGCAATTTTCCAATCTAAAAGCAACAGTTCCTGTATCAAGAGAACTTTGGAAGTTTATGGTTAGAGCATGTGCAATGTTCCCGACTACCTCTTTTAACCCTGGGATGGAAACCATCAGGTCCTGGAGATTTGTCACACTTCAGCATCATTAATTTTTCAATTAGTTATCTTGCTTTCATTAATTTTATTGGCCGGAATTTTACGTTTCCGCCGACAGAAGCGGGCTGGTGGCAGGGCTGGGGGGCCGTAAAACAGAGTGGGAGACGAGGGGTGGGGGGTGCCGTTCCCAATGCCACTTAAGGGCCTCCTCCTGCCACCACTGGTATTTTTAATCAGAGGCCGACGGGCGCATTAGGCCTCACAGAAAGGCAGCCTCCTTGCGGGCTGGAGGGGCCCTCCTGATCGGGTACCCTGTGCCCAATGGAAGGCTCCCCTGAAGTGTCCCCCACTAAAATAAAGTCCCCCCCATCCCCAACCGACCCCTCCTTGCCTCACCGGGGCACGGCTGATTGTCCCCGGCGAGGCCCCACAAACTTAACTCTGTTCCAGGGCTGATGTTCACGATCCTGCTGTGGCTGGATGCAGTCCCAGCAGTGGCCACCGCTCACTTAGTGCTGCTGGGACTGAAAGCTGCCAGCCTGCTGATTGACCAGCAGCTCTTGGAGGCAGAACGTCCTGCCTCAGAGAGGTGGAAATCCCGCCCAAGTCCAATTAAGGGCCCGGGGAGCGTAAAATCCTGGCGTGGCACCCCAGGCCTGGTGGGGGCGGTCTTGCCTCCCGCCCAATGTAAAATTCCGGCTGTTGAGTACTACTCCTGATTCACTATTCACTTCCCTGGGATTTCCGACATGCTAACCTCGTACTCTACTGCAAATATCGAAGCAAAGTAATTATTCAGCATGTCTGCAATTTCTTTATTTTCATTGACATCACCATGATCAGTTTTTAAGAGGCCCAGATTGCTCCTGACCACCCTCTTTTTCCCCAATATAATTATAATTTTTGTGTTGATTTTGATATCCCTCGTAAGTTGGTTCTCATCCTCTTTTGTGACTCTTACTGTCTGCTTTATCACGCTTTGCCACTTTTTATATCTTTTCCATTTGCCAGGATTGCTGCTATTTTTTGCATTTTTATATGCTTTTTTTCCCTTTTGTCTTGTTGTCTCTTACCTTTTCAGTCGCCCATAGCTGTCTTATTTGGAAGTAGAACTCTTGCCCTTTGTAGGTATAAACTGATTCGGTATTACATTAAATTCTTTTTTGAACACCTCTCAATGATCTTCTGTTGTTTTACCCAGAAACGGATTTGTCCAGTTTACTGTGGACAGTCTTCATCTCAAGTCAGCCTTGCCGAAATCTAAAATCTTAGTAGCTGTTTCACGTCTCCATTTCGAACCAGACGTTGAACACGACCATATTATGATCACATTAGGTTGTTAGCTAAATGTGGTTCATTACTAAATCTAAGATGATCTGCCCCTCTAATTGGCTTGAGGACACATTGTTCGGGATTTTATTCTGGAGGCGGGGGTCTCGACATCCAGAAAAAGCATTGCCGAGATTCCTGCGTTGCCTTTTCTCTGGAAGACCCACCGAATCTAGTGCCAAACAGGCACTTAAATGGAAAGTGGTGAGCTGTCCACAGGATTAAGGACCCCATTACCTGAAGTCCTGTCCTTGGAGAGCTGCCGGCCAATCAGAGACCGGCAGCTGCAGCACCACAGCAGAGGCAGTGGCAGCTGCTGGAGAAGCACCTAACAGAGGCCAAGGGGTGTCGCTGGACCCAGGCTACAGGTTGGTCAGGGCAGGAGGGGTCTTGTGGGGGACAGGGGAAAGAGAGAGCAGGATCAGCAGCAAGGGTGGGAGGGTGGCTCTCAGCGGCCCCACTTCCTGCTGCCGGGTCCCTTGAGGGATCCCCTCCGGAGCTGGGAAGCAGTCTGTGCGGTGCTGTGCTTCCTGTGCAGCAACAGGGCTGCCTGCCGCATGGCTAATTGCATCTGAGGTGGGAAGAGGCCCTTAATTGGGATTAATTGCCCAGTTAAAGGCCTCAATTGGCAGCAAGCAGGAATGCCGTTCACAGGCCTTCCCATCCCAGACTAAATTTTGGCAGAGGCAGGAGACCCCATACCACTACCCCAACCTGCCACCATTCCACCTGATTTTATGCTCCCCCCAGAACCAAACCTGCCACGGGGGGGGCGGGGAGAGCATAAAATTCCCCCCATTGTTTCAGAAAGATATCCCAGACACACTCAAGAAATTCACTACCTTTCTGATATGTGCTAGTCTACTTATCCCAACTTAATATATTTACTTTGCTATTTTTTGATTCTACCTACAAATTCTCCACTCTCTGCTTGCCTCATTATATCCTCTCTTATTATTGAAGTGATTTCATTCTTAATCATTAAGGCTACCCCTCCCCCTCTACCATGTTTCCTATCTTTCCTGTAGACCTTATAATCTGGTATATTTAGTTCCCAGTGCTGACCGTCTTGCAGTCCTGTCTCTGTAATGGCTACCACGTCATACCCTCCAAGTTGAATTTGCTCCTGCAATTCATTCAATTCATTCCTTATACTCTGTATTTGTATAAAGAGTGCTTGTTGGGCGGCACAGTGGTGCAGTGGTTAGCACCGCAGCCTCACAGCTCCAGGGACCCGGGTTCCATTCTGGGTGCTGCCTGTGTGGAGTTTGCAAGTTCTCCCTGTGGGTTTTCGTCGGGTGCTCCGGTTTCCTCCCACTGCCAAAGACTTGCAGGTGATAGGTAAATTCGCCATTGTAAATTGCCCCTAGTGTAGGTAGGTGGTAGGGAATATGGGATTACTGTAGGGTTAGTATAAATGGATGGTTGTTGGTCGGCACAGACTCGGTGGGCCGAAGGGCCTGTTTCAGTGCTGTATTTCTAAATAAAATAAAATACACATGCTAATTTGCCCTTCTGCTCCAATGTTTTGCTCACAAGCTTCCTATTTCTCTCCTAGTTTAATTATTTTACATATTTTAGCTTTCCCTTTACCTGCAATGCCCAAGCACAATTTCTGAATGTTACACTGCTCTCTTCCCTTCAGTTTGTTTTTCAACTATTATCTATACATCCTCTTTCACCTGAGCCTTCCCATCCTACCAACTAGTTTAAAGTCCTTGTGGCTGCCCTATTTATCCTTTCCACGAGGACCCTAGCCCCAGCCCAGTTTCACTCAACGGTACAGTTCCTGCCTGTCCCAGCACTGCTGCCATTGTCCAATGAAATAGAACCCCTCTTTCCCGCACTAATCTTTCAGCCTCATGTTCACTTCCCTAACCTTTTTATCCCTATGCCAATTTGCACGTGGCTCAGGTAAAAATCCAGAGATTATAACCCCGAGATCCTGTACTTAAATGCAATTCCTACCTGGAACTCCCAAACAAGACCTCTTTCCTATGTTGTTTATCCCAACACGGACCACAATGACTCTCGATTCTTCCCCTCCAATATCCTTTCAAGTCAGTTCAAGATGACCCTTACCCTGGCACCAAGCACGCATCAAACTATGTGGGATTCTTGATCCTGGCTACAGAAGATGTTATCTGTCCCCCTAAGTATTGAATCCCTACAACTATCACATTAGGCTTCGCCTCCTCCTCCCTTTGGACAGCCTCCTGTTCCAAGGTGCCACGATTCACATTCTCTAAGTCCTTCTGACAGTCTTTATTGTTACCTCACACGTATCAAGTACATTGTACCTGTTGGATAGGATCAGTTTCTGTAGTTCTTCATTCTCTATCTCACCTGAGTTCCCTATACCCTGTACACCATTTTTCACACCAACCCCATTCTAAATCTGTGCCTTTCTACGAGGTGTAACCATAATCTGCAGAAAACTGTCCAGGTACTGCCCCCTCTCCCTTATGTTTCAGAGAGTCTCCAACTCACACAATAACTATAAACTGAAAAGATTAGCGACAAAGATGTCTACTGTAGATGTCTTTGCACGGGACAGTCTCACTGCCCACAAACTCCCCCATCCTGCAGTCCAAACTGCTCTGCCATATCTTAGTCTAGATTATTTATATTACTTATATCTAGTTTTTAGTCTGTTGTAAGTATTTTAAAGACTTCTATCTATATTTACCAGAAATAGACACGATCTGGACAAAAACATCGAAACACCAATCAGCTCCTTTCCTCGTGCTGACATCACTTTAGGTGTTTTCACCTTCTCTACTTTGCAAGTGGACAGATCACACGCTCAAAGCTGAATGTGAGGGTGCCAGCACACCGAGTCACTCCCGCACCAAAAGCCACCAAACAGAACCTCTTAGACTCCATCCCTTGCACATGTCTGCATCTGTAGTATTCCTTTCTCCCATATCCTAAACACTGTGGCCAAGGAAGTTACTCCTAATCTGCCCACTCCTCGGAGGCTTGCTGTGGCTACCTCTTCCCATCCACAGTTACAGAAATAAACAGGAAAGAGAGGTAAGAAAATACTAAGAAAGTGAATGAGAAAATTGAAAAGTAAAAACAGCAGAAACACAGATATATTAATATGTGAAAGGACAGAGAGAGACATTTAAGTGAGGGAAAAACATGGAGAGAGAAAAAGAGACATTGAACTGGCAGAAGTGGTCATATACAGAAGTGAATAATGAGAGATACAGGGTGAAACATAAGGAGAGTAAAGTGGAGGAGAGGAGATAAACTAAAGTAGCAAGAGCAGGATTAAGAGACCAAAGTTTAAAAAAAGTGGAGAGAAAGATTTTAGTGGAGGAGAGAGTGAAGTGAGAGGGGGGAGAAATACACTGAAGTGAAAGATCAGAGGGGAAATGGAGATGAAGGATTAGAGAGATAAAGGGAAAGAAAGATTCACCCTGGTGCAGGAAGGGACACAGAGAAATACACACAAGTGAAAGAAGCAAGAAAGAATAAGATTGAAGTAAAAAGGGTGGACAAGAAAACTGGCATGAAGTAGGAGAAAAAGGGAATTAATAAGTGAAAGAGAATAGAAATTGAATTGACAGAGAGAAGATAGACACTGAAATGAAGGAGGAAAGAAACTGAAGCGAAGTGGGAGAAGAGCGAGAGTGAGATAAGCAGAGGAAGCATAAATAGCATGGCAAAAGAATTCCAGGAAATTCAAATAAATAGCATTTCAACATGATTCTGCCCAACTCAATGCAAGTTAATCATACATTGCACACACTCTATCTGCATCACAAGTATCCCACCCAGAGCTCAGAAGGTTGAGCACTCTTGCAACAGACTAATTTTAACTGATAATTTAACTGAAATATTTCAAACAAGAGGCATGAGTTCCCATCTCCAGCATACCAAGCCAGCAATCTATGCCAGTAGCATAGGGAGTAGCTTAAAGAGGGACATGACCTGTCCAGTGCACTAGCCATCAGATTCAGAGACAGGGATGCACGCTGGGTCCAATTCCATTGATTCGATGAGGAAATGCTGACACATCAACAAGGCCATCAAAATACTAACTGCCAGCATGAAACACTGACTAACATGTATATGCATTCTGTGAAATTAATGAATTCCATCAGGAACATAGGAACAGGAGGCTGCCATTTAGCCCTTCGAGCCTGTTCTACCAATTCAACGAGATCATGTCTGATCTATGAGGGATGGGAACTGTCATGCCCAGCAAAGACCGATCATATTTTTACTATTGAGATACGAACTTTATTTAATGTGGAATCTTTGAATTAACTTTTCCTTCAAAAAAGTGGACAGTGTGTTGTATATGATGGTCGCCGAAGGTCAGATGACATGGCCTGTGTATACAAAAACTGTATGTCTCAAAAAGGCAAAGGGATACATTCCAGACTAAGAGTGTCGACTACACCTATCCTGAAACCATCAAGAGACATTCCGAAATTGAATGGATTTCATCTGAGACAAAGGAGGTGTGAAGTAGACACATCATAACAGAATGATACTCATTCAGACATTACTGGATGGCCACGGATTCCACATCCGAGTCGGTTGTGTGGTTACACCAGGGGTGATGACCATCTGTCAGGTACCAGATACGCTAATATGATGTATTGTACCTTAAAAGATAACCCTCTGAAGAGAGATGGAGAGATCACAGCAACATCACAGAGAAGGCAATCAAGCCAAGGGCTGTGGAAAAGTCCAGCCTAAACAAGAAGCAGCCTTGCTGCTAATTCTGCACTTCAACATGCTGCAGAGAACTAACTGAAAGTGACTGCCAGTTCCAGTCTGAAATCTTAACCAAAAATCTACAATGCCTCAACTAGTTCAAGACTACAAACACCCAGGCCTGCATCTTTAAAGAGACTGACAAACTTAGAAGGTTCAACAGGTTAACCAGAAACCACAAACACCAACCACACCTTGAACCTTGACCTCTTACCCTTTACCTTCTATATATCTTCTCAACAGTGAATGTGTGCAAGTGTGCAAGAACATTTCAGGGAATGAATATTGTTCAATAAATAGTTAATCTTCTGTCATAAACCTACAAGAAAACCGGTCACTTTCTGTTTATTTGGCAAGTAAACACTGAGGCTAACTCATCATTTTAAACAAAATACTACTGCAGTCAGTTGGGAGGTGAACAGTGGGAACCACCCGCACCCCTTATTACCTGTCTGTATTACAACAATGAAGCAGATTTTGTTTCTTTGAAAAGGTGAAAGAATGACAGAAAAGTAGTGAGCTGACAGTTGTGAAAATAATTTTGTGAATAAAGTGCAGTCAACAAGTGTGATCCTATCCATATACCCCAAGCAATGAATGAACTACCGAATAATACAAAAAGTGGTAGCTAGGAAGCCATTTCAAAAAAAGCTGGATCCTCCCCGTGACCATCTTCACAAATATGCCAAGTCTATTTTGGGGTTGCTGGCAATCGTCAGGAACCTGCAAGTCTGCAGCCAGTGTCAGTAGCATGGGTTTTGTTCAATAAAAATGCAATTCTGTAAGAGTCTTATTATTGCATCTTCCATCTAAGCCCAGTATTCTGTGAAAAACTCGACTGCAAAACCATAAAAGCTCTTTTGGCACTGTGGTTATGTAAAAAACACTTCTGCTAAATTCATCGCTATGGTGTCAAAATCACACATAAATGCAACTCATGAGTGTTCTTAAAAACATACCATCTTCTGTTAGGTCTCCTTCAAGAAAGAGGTTATATAATTGATTCTTTTTATTGTATAAGCCAAAACAACAAATGTCACAAACTTTAGGTCTGTGCTAGATATTCTCTTGGTCTCAGCATCATAGACTCACTTCACTTGTGAACAAGTATTCATCTAATTTTTTGTTGTTTTTGATTTGTATCTAGCTTATCAATAAACTTTAAGAATGCTGGCTTCCTGTTCCCAGTGTATGCTTCCAATCTTCCTCACAGCTTTCATCAGCAGCATGGTATTGCTGGAGGCATTTGGGGATCACATTGTTTTATAATAACAGGGGTGATGTCAACAACGTATGCCAAGAAAAATACTTAAAAGAAATAAGTGGGATACTTAGAGAATTACATTTTATACTTAAGTCTTGTAATGCATATTTTAGAAATTTACACTGACTTTAATAGCCGGACCTCACTAATTTCAAGAAAAGCAAAATGATTTCAATAACTGGTCACCTGACTCAATCTTTGCTCACAAGAGAAGGGATTATACATTACAAGCTGGGTGTGAATATTTCAAAGATATGTTTGCACACAACACAAAAAAAAAATACCATGTTTTGTTCATTCTTGTATTGTACCCGGAGTGTGTCCATAGATCTGATCATGGCTTGCATTGCAGTGAATATGTTCTGAAATACGAGCTTTGTGAAATTTTTCCTGTCTTCATCTGAGTAGCCATCTCCATGGATGATTCTCATCTGCTTAATGAATGTGCTCTTGCCACTTTCACCAGTACCTAAAGTCAAACAAAGAACATGGCATAAGTTCACATGGAGACAAGCTTATCCCCTATTGACGCATCTCAAACCCACAGCACAAAACCTGTCTGTAATAACCGCACTCTCACGGAGAGGCTGTTACATGTCATACTATACGTAATGAGTGCCCACTAACAATGTGTGCCAAAAGTGCACATTAATATTTTATTCTCCAGCACAAATTTCTCTCATGCAGTTAAGCACATTGTTATGTATGTTCTGGAAAATATTACTCAATGATGATCCTGGAAAAGAAACCAGAGGAATCTCAGACATTTAGCACATAATAAATAAAAGGTCTTGAGCAATGTTACTGGGTTCATGTTAACCCAGTAACCATTTGAACAACAAAGTGAGATTACTGTCTGGTATTTAGCCCCATAAAAATTCATTTTTAAAGAACATATGCATTTTGTGGGAATCAGTCACCATATGCCAATGATATCTATTGATAATCTATCTGTAGCCTGCCACCAGGAAACTAATTATCTATCAATTTGTGAGGTATGATACAGGACATCATTAACACGTTACAGTAGTGGAGATAGAATATACATAAGTTAACTTGTAAATTATTCAAAACTATTTGCAGCTAAATTACACAGTGGGCGCTACCAGCTGACATTGGAGAGGGGTAGCATGCATATGTAAACAAGAAACAGTTGCACTAAAACAAACATTACACTGCAAAAAAGTGAGACCATACCTAATTTAGTCAGCTAATTTCAATTACTTTCAATTTCATCTTTGTCTCAACATTTCTTCAATTTCACACATCAAGCACCTATCAACACCCCATCATCACTCATTTAGCATGTAAAATTAAAGCGCATGGGATTGGGGGTAGTGTATTGCGATGGATAGAAAATTGGTTGGTGGACAGGAAACAAAGAGTAGGGATAAATGAGTCTTTTTCCGAATGGCGGGCAGTGACGAGTGGGGTACCGCAGGGATCAGTGCTCGGACCCCAGCTATTCACAATATACATTAATGATTTAGATGAGGGAACTAAATTTAATATCTCCAAATTTGCAAATGACACAAAACTGGGTGGCAGGGTGAGTTGTGAGGAGGATGCAGAGAGGCTTCAGGGTGATTTGGACAAGTTGAGTGAGTGGGCTAATGCATGGCAGATGCAGTATAATGTGGATAAATGTGAGGTTATCCACTTTGGTAGCAAAAACAGGAAGGCAGATTATTTGAACAGCTGCAAACAGAGAGGGGAATATGCAGCGAGACCTGGGTGTTCTCGTACACCAGTCACTGAAGGTAAGCATGCAGGTCCAACAGGCGGTAAAAAAGGCAAATGGTATGTTGGCCTTCACAGCGAGAGGATTCGAGTACAGGAGCAGGGATGTCTTGCTGCAATTATACAGAGCCTTGGTGAGGCCACACCTGGAATATTGTGTGCAGTTTTGGTCTCCTTATCTGAGGAAGGATGTTCTTGCTATAGAGGGAGTGCAGCGAAGGTTTACCAGACTGATTCCTGGGATGGTGGGACTGACGTATGAGGAGAGATTGAGTCGGTTAGGATTATATTCGCTGGAGTTCAGAAGAGTGAGAGGGGATCTCATAGAAACCTATAAAATTCTAACAGGACTTGACAGGGTAGATGCAGGAAGGATGTTCCCAATGGTGGGGGAGTCCAGAACCAGGGGTCATAGTCTAAGGATACAGGGTAAACCTTTCAGGACTGAGATGAGGAGAAATTTCTTCACCCAGAGAGTGGTGAGCCTGTGGAATTTGCTACCACAGAAAGCAGTTAAGGCCAAAACATTGTGTGTTTCCAAGAAGGAGTTAGACATAGCTCTTGGGTCTAAAGGGATCAAAGGGTACGGGGCGAAAGCAGGAACAGGCTCCTGAGTTGGATGATCAGCCATGACTTGCTTCTGCTGTGGCAAAGTTTGCAGAAGTACTGCAGCTTGTTTTTGGAGGTCTGTTAGTGAACTGGTACATCCATTCAGGGAGGCCAGAGGATTTGGTCACCTGTGCACACCAAGTCTACAACATGTATGGGGGCTGTAGTTCCAGTGCCTCTGGATCTGGAACATGCAGAGACTGCAGAGAGGGGAAGTTCTGCAGAGAGGGTGGAGGAGAAGGGCGGGCACTCCACAGAAGGCCCTACCCACCACAAGTTTCAGAGACCACTTCTCCTACCTCCACCTCACCCAGGAACAATGCTGGAGGTGATTCAGATTCAGCGAGGAGGTGGTCACAGAACTGTGTCACCTCCTTCACGAAGACCTGCAGCCTCACACCAGAGCAAGGATAACACTGCCAATAGCCGTAAAGGTCACTGTCATGTTAAACTTCTAACTGACCAGATCATTCCAAGTGGGAGCAGATGGCATACCGAACATCTTCCATTGTTGCAGAGGCTGCAGAGGTGACAGAGGCTTTATATGTGAAGAGAGGTTATTACACTGCGTTCTCTCTAAGCAGGGAGAAGCAGGATGAGAAGCCATGTGACTTTGACAGAATGGTGGGATTCCCAATGCTGCAACTTCTTGCAAGCCCCCCATGTCAACAGGGAGAGGCACAGGAACCACAAGGGCAACCATTCCATCAATGTGCAGCTGATATGCATCTATGTACAAAGCATAATATTCGCCTTCAAGGCATTTTTCTGTGCCCACAGTCTTCAGGCCTCCAGTAAATCAGAGACAAGGACTACCCGCTCTACACCTAACTAATGACCCACGGCCGCCACCCAAACATGCAAGGACAACAGGTATATAATGAAAGCCATGCAAAAACCCAAAACCTAATGCAAACTGTCGGCAAGCTAAAGCAAGGTTTCCGCTGTCTGGACAGCTCAGGGAGAGCCCTCCAGAACTTGCCTGATCACGTTTCCAAGTTCATGGCAGTCTGCTGTGTCCTCCACAACATAGCCATCATAAGGGTGCAGACATTGCCACCAGGCATCCAGAGCCCAAGAGAATGAGGAGGACCATGACCCCTTCGCTCCAAACAGAAAATACCTGCTCAGACTCCGCTTCCCAAAGGGAAATAGCGCTTCGCCACTACGGCTCCACCATTCTCCATCTTACCATCCATAATGGCCGCCCCATTGCAGCGTCCCCTTGGCCAAGATCCTGCAATAAAAGCCACCAATAACCAGACCATAACATTTTTATCCAAAAACCTATCCACTTATAACAAAAATGAACTATTCACCTTCTGCATTCCCTTAGTGTCTGCCTTGCTGGTGCCTTTGCCTATCCTAATGCTCCCACACAGTGCTACCCCAGTGGCTACAGCATGGCTAGTGGAAGGCTGTTGACTTTCACTGAGAGGGGCTCCCAATGGCCTTGCAGGATACCTTGAACAACTCTGGGCCCAGAAAGCCAGGTTTCAGACTGCACCATTTCGACATGGACAGCAGCAGCCTGTGCTTGCCTGCAAATATAAGGGCACTGACGGGAGCATGAACGCCATCATCCGGAAAGAGGACAGTAGTTCATGCTCTGCTGAGTCACTAACACTCCCACAAGATGGCACCTCAACAATCCTAATAATCTGCTGGAGCATAGATTACTGCACTACCACGAGAGCCTGCATGCCCCTTTGAGCACTGAAATCCGCAGCCATGATGACAGTAGGAGAGCCTACATGGATCTACACGAGTAAGCATGCATCTCGTGACCTACATCTGAGCTTCCACTGCAGCACAGACAGCTGAGACAGTGGACACCAGATGCAGCACAAGTGCTGTCATGAAGTTGGCCACCACTTCCATGCTGGAAAGGATGAGTTCCAAGCTCTGCACCAAGATGGCGCCAAACTCCTCCATGCTCCATGACAGGGCAGGAGACTGTCTGGAAGGCCTACCAATGCACCCAGTATCTCAGCATGCATCATCAGTGTTCGCCTGTCTGATGCTCCAAAATCCTAATCTGAGTCCTCTGCAGTAGAGCTCATTCGCAACCTCACCATACAGTAAGTTGGCACACACGCAATCATTCCTAGTACAGGAGGGGTCATGTTACTGCTACTCCAATTTGACTGAGTTTCATGTATCCAAGTTCTTGCAATTTAGTTTTAACAGTTGACTTTATAAACTTGATAATTCTTCCATTTCTTTGTTTATTTCATCACAGCTCCTTCCATGCATGACACAGGATTTTGACTCAGCAACAGTAATATAGTCCCAAGTCAGGATGGAGAGACTTGGAAAGGAATTTACAGGTGATGGTGCTCACATGTGTCTGTTGCCCTTATCCCTCTAGGTGGTCGAGGCCACAGATTTGGAAGGTGCTGTTGAAGGAGCCTTGGCAAGTTGCTGCAATGTATCGCGTAGCTGGTACACACTACTGCCACTGTGTGCCGATGGTGGAAGGGGTGAAGGTGGTGGACAGGATGCTAATCAAGTGGACTGCTTTGTCCTGATTGATGTCGAACTTCAAGTGCTGTCGGAGCTGAACTCATCCAGGCAAGTGTGGAGCATTTCATCACACTCCTAACATTTGCCTTGTACACATTTTGTGTGCACACTTTGAAAAGTCAGGAGGTGAGTTACTAGCCACAGAATTCCCAGCCTCTGCCCTGCTCTTGTAGCCACAGTATTTACGTGGCTGGTTCAGTCGAGTTTCTGGTCAATGGTAACCTCCAGGATGTTCTTGGTGGGGGAATTCAGCAATGGCAATGCCGCTGAATGTTAAAGGGAAATAGTTAGATTCTCTCTTGTTGGAGATGGTCAGTGCCAGGCAAAGTAACAGTTGCACTACACATCAACACAAGCCTGAATGTTGTCTAGGTCTTGCTGCATGCAGACATAGACTGCTTCAGTATGAAGAGTTGTGAATGGAACAGAATACTCTGCAATCAAGGAACTTCCCCACTTCTGACTTCATAATGGAGGGAAGGTCATTGATGAAGTAGCTGAAGATGGTTGGCCTAGCCTGCGGCAACATCCTGGGATTCAGATGATTGGCCTCCAACAACCACAACTATCTTTTTGTGCTAGATATGACTCCAGCCAATGGAGAGCTTTCCCCCTTAATACCATTGACTTCAATTTTACTGGGGTTCCTTGATGCCACACTGCTGACTGGATGGCAAGGGCAGTCACTCTCACCACCTCAGCTCTGGAATTCAACTCCTTGGTCCATGTTTGGACCAAGGCTGTAATGAGGTCTGGAGCTGAGTGGTCCTGGTGAAACCGAAACTGAGCATCAGTAAGCAGATTATTGATGAGTAAGTGCTGCTTGATAACATTCTCAAGGGCACCTTCCATTGCTTTGATGATTGAAATTAGACTGATAGGGTGGTTACTGGCCGAAATGGATTTGTCCTACTTTTCGTGGACAGCACATACCTGAGCAATTTTCCACATTGTCAGGTAGATGGCAGTGCTGTAGCTATACTAGAACAGCTTATTGAAACATAAAAGATCCTGAGGAAACTTGACTGGACGGATGTTGAAAAGATGTTTCCTCTTGTGGGAGAGACTAAAACTAAGGGGCACAGTTTAAAAATAAAAAGGTCTCCCATTTAAAACAGATGAGGAGAATTTTTTTCTGAGGGTCGTGAGCCTGTGGAACACACTTTCCCGGAGAGCAGTAGAGGCAGGGTCATTGAATGTTTTGAAGGCAGATGTAGACAGAATTCTTGACAAACAAGGGAGTCAAAGGGAATCAGGAGTCGGCAGGAAAGTGGAGTTGAGTCCACAAACAGATCAACCATGATCTTATAGAATGGCAGAGGAGGCTCAAGGGGCTGAACAGCCTGCTCCAAGTTCATATGTGCATATGTCTTGAGCACTCTAGCCAGGCTGTTTTCAGGGCCCATAGGTTTTGTTATATCCAGTGCTTCAACCGTTTCTAGATATTACAACAAATATTTGACTAGCATAACAGTGACAAAAATCTTGGAAAATCGGTAGTGGGAAAATTGAACAAACCCACTCCTACTAATGGACTCTCCTGGAATAGCCTCAGCCCTTTTGATTACAAATTAGCCCATAAAACATTTAGACATTGTTTATCATTGGCCATCATGTACTTTTTCATGTTTAAGTTTTGCACTCTTAAGAATGTATTACAGAAGAGAAGCAAAGGATTAAAAAAAAAATTACAAGTCCTAAATATTATATCAACAATGATAAAATACCATAGAAATTATAGAAGTGGAGACCATGATTTAACTCATTGAGACTATGGTAGTGCCAGTTCTTAATCTCTATCCTTAGACCCTAATCCTTAAATTTCCCCTGCGTATTTTTACATTCTTATAAAATTCTTTATTAAAACTGAATGTATTAAATATTCAGTTTTTTGTCTATTTTATCTTAGTAGTAGTGGTTCAAGTCTGACTGAACAGAACATCTCAACCTAATTTAAGCACCAATTCCATCCACTCCTTTGGTGCAAACATCGCAAATTCATATTGGCAACATCCATGTTACCTTATCTGGTGGGTCATTTTGGATTGGTGCAACAGTCTACATCAGTCGTCTGATAATTTGGGAAGGAAAGATTATGGACAAGTTATGATGCATTAATGCACAAGTGCTACAACACTAGTCAATAGTTATATGTTTATAGGTTTTGTGACAGAAGAATTTACATTTCTATTGTCCTTCATCACATTCTTGGGATATTCCAAAGTACTTTAGAGGTACTGAATTTTAAAATTCCATCACTCTAGGCAAATATGGCAGCCAAATTGTACACAGCAAGGTTCAACACACATAAGAACATAAGAAATAGGAGGAGTAGGCCATTCAGCCCTTCACGCCCACTCTGCCATTCAACGAGATCATGGCTGATCAACTACCTCAACACCGTTTTCCTGCACTGTCCCCATAACCCTTGATGTTTTCAATACATAGAAATCTAATCAATCTTAGACTTGAACATACTCAATGACTGAGCCTCCACAGCCCTCTGGGGCAAAGAATTCCAAAGATTTACCACCCTCTGAGGTGAAGAAATTCCTCATCTCAGTCCAAAATGGCCTGACCCTTATTCTGAGACAGTTTCCCCAGGTTCTGGACTCCCCAGCCAGGGGAAACATCCTTCCTGCATCAACCCTGTTGAGCCCTGGAAGAATTTTGTATGTTTGAATGAGATCACCTCTCATTCTTCTAAACTCTAGAGAATAAATGCCCAGTCTATTTAATCTTTCCTCATAGGACAATCCCTCCATCCCAGGAATTAGTTAGGTGAACCTTCGTTGCACTCCCTCTATGGCAAGTATATCATTCCTTAGGTAAGGACAGTAAAACTGCACAGAGTACTCCAGGTGCAGTTTCACCAAGGCTCTATATAATTGCAGTAAGACATCTCTACTCCGAGACTCAAATCCTCTTGTAATGAAGGCCTATATACCATTTGTGTTCTTAATTGCTTGCTGTACCTACATGTTAGCTTTCAGTGACTGATGAACAAGGACACCCAAGTCCCTTTGAAATTCAACACTTCACAGCCTCCCACCATTTAAGAAATACTCTGCATTTCTGTTTTTCCTACCAAAGTGGATAACCTCACATTTCGCCACATTGTATCCATCTGTCAAATTTCTGCCCACTCTTAGCCTCTCCAAATCCCCTCGAACCGTCTTTGCATTCTCCTCAACTCACACTTCCACCTAGTTTTGTCTCAACTGCAAACTTGGAAATATTATATTTAATCCCCACAACCAAATCATTGATATAGATTGTGAACAGCTGGATCCCAAGCACTGATCCTTGCGGTACCCCAATATTCACAGCCTTCCAAACCGAAAATGACCCATTTATTCCGACTCTCTGTTTTCTGTCCATTAACTTCACCTTTTGTACCAGTCTGCCATGAGGGACCTTGTCAAAGGCTTTACTGAAGTCCATCTGGACAACATCCACTGCCCTTCCTTCATCAATCATCTTGGTCACTTCCTCAAAAAACTCAATCAAGTTAGTGAGACATGACCTACCCTTCACACAACCATGCTGCCTCTCACTAATAAGTTCATTTGTTTCAAAATGGGAGTAAATCCTGTCCCGAAGAATCCTCTCCAATAATTTCCCTACCACTGACGTAAGGCTCACCGGCTTGTAATTTCCTGGATTATCCTTGCTACCCTTCTTAAACAAAGGAACAACATTGGCTATTCTCCAGTCCTCTGGGACCTCACCTGTAGCCAATGAGGATACAAAGATTTCTGTCAAGGCCCCAGCAATTTCCTCCCTTGCCTCCCTCAGTATTCTGGGGTAGATCCCATCAGGCCCTGGGGACTTATCTACCAGACAGGAGAGGAGATGTTCTCAGTCCATGACCACATGACGTTCTGAGTTCAAAATCTCACAGCAGCCTCACAGCTCCAGTGACCCGGGTTCGATTCTGGGTACTGCCTGTGTGGAGTTTGCAAGTTCTCCCTGTGACTGCGTGGGTTTCTGCCGGGTGCTCCGGTTTCCTCCCACAGCCAAAGACTTGCAGGTTGATAGATAAATTGGCCATTGTAAATTGCCCCTCGTGTAGGTAGGTGGTAGGAGAATTGTGGGGATGTGGTCGGGAATATGGGATTACTGTAGGGTTAGTATAAATGGGTGGTTGTTGGTCAGCACAGACTTGGTGGGCTGAAGGGCCTGTTTCAGTGCTGTATCTCTAAATAAAAAATAAACCAGTTCTCAATCCAACACAGCAAACTAATAAATTAACTGAATTTAATTTCCACCAGTTGCCATGGTGGGATTTATAACTGTGTCCCCGGGGCTTTAGCCTGGGCTTCTGGATTACTAGTTCACTGACATTACCTTTATAACACCATCTCCCCCGCATCATAACTTAAGTTTTACTCCACACGCAAAGGCTTGGTAGCGAGTCTGCAGGAGCATAATTTCTTTTGGCAGACTAGAGCCAAGATGCACATAAACTGTTGTGGTTCTGAAATAGTGGATCACAGCGATTTCAGTTTAATTTACAAAGTGAGTCCTGACAATGCATCCGGTGTGCTGATCTCAGAGCGCTCCCAGTTGTGCGTATGTGCAGAACTGTCTGTTGTTATCAGTAAGGTGCTGTGCATGCGCAGCCTATGTTTTTGTCAGGACTAATTGGCGCATGTGCGCGAAAACGTCACGCAGCCGTACTGGAACGTCAACCAGCCCCATCACCCGGTGGGAACTCAACTTTCCCCCCACAGTCTCTCACTCGCAGTCTCCTCTCCTCCACTGTCTATCCCCAACTTGCCTCTCTCTCTCTTTTTTCCCCAGTGGGGAGCAGGAGCCCGGGGGAGCGGGAAGGAGAAGCAGCCGAGGGGTGCGGGGAAGAGGCAGGAGCGAGCGGCTGATGGGGATGAAGCAGCGAGGCCTGGAGTGAGCAGCGAACAGATGGGCGCAGGAGGCAGCGCCGGAGAAGAGAAGCGGGATATTGTTTGGGGTGCGATCGCAGCGATTGAATTTAATTCGTTTTTTGTGCTAAATTGAGCAACGCCATCTTTAATCCTGGCAGCTGCCTAAAATATCACAATGACGTTTCAGTGCATGAAGCTGCAACTGTGCACGTGCATGTACTGCGCCACCAAGTGATTGCGTTTTCAGAAAATGCAGCCTTAAATTTATACCTCAAGGTACTTAATTTTGACTCACTCAATTTTTCAATATTTAAAGACTGAACTTGAATGTTTTGGTTCAACACAGTAAAGCTTTATTACACTGTTCCCCTCAATAAGCCAGCATGAAACCAGACATGTGCAATAGGAAAGGTGAGCAGTGCAGAAAGGAAAGCTGTGCATGGGAACACTCTCAACAGCAGCAACCAATACAATTCTCTCAGATGGCAAACCTACCTCTGGTCTAGTCAGAACTTCTTTTACTGGATCTAAACTACATATCCAGGCCCCAGCACCATTACTTACATAAACACTTATCAGTTTGTAATTGCCACATCCTGTTAAGACCACGCTTCAAAAAGGAAAGCACATTACTTCTCCAATTTAGCTAGGGTTTGTATCCCCTTTTGCTTGCAGTTATAAAGTGAAACATACATAGCATTTCAAGTAAAGCAGTTAACTAGAAGTGTAAATAACCAAAAAAATTCCCCTCTCCACAAAACAGTCACAAATATCTGGAAATCATTCTGAAAGCAAAATGTCATTAAGTGCTGAATAAATATTAATAAGATCCTGTTTAATATTAAAATACTTAACACCCATTGGTGGAAGGATCGAAAACAAGAGGGCACAGATTTAAGGCAAAAGCAGCAATAACGACATGAGGAAAAACTTTTACACGCAGTGTGTGGTTAGGATCTGGAATGCACTGCCCGAGAGTGCAGTGGAAACAGCTTCAATTAAGGCATTCAAGAGGGAATTGGATTGTTATCTGAAAAGGAAGAATGTGCAGGGCTATGCGGAGGTGGCCGGTGAGTGGCACTAGATAAACTGCTCTTTTGGGGAGCTGGCACAGACACAATGGGCCTTCTTCTGTGCTGTAAACAATTCTGTGATCCTGCGTACTATTAATTTTTATGCACAAAAACTACTATATATATTAATGGGAATCAGGAATGCAATAAAATCTGTAGCAAACTCATTTAACAATTCAGCAAACACATTTTATTTGCAGATGTAAAGTGATCAGCACCCTACCCATCACCTTAAACATTTCATTCCCTCCACCACCAATTCACAGTGGCAGCAGTGTACCCCGTCTCCAAGATGCATAGCAGCAACTCGCCAAGGCTCCTTCAACAGCTCCCGTCAAACCTGCGACCTCTACCGCCTAGAAAAACAAGGACACCAGACGCACGGAAACACCCCACCGGCAAGTTCCCCTCCCACTCACATACCATCCTGACTTAATCAGTCAGAGTCATTTACGGTGCAGAAGGCTATTCAGCCCATCGAGTCTATGCCAGCTCTCCATGGAGCTATACAGTCAGTCCAACTCCCCGGCTCGATCCCCATAGCCCTGCAAGTCTATTTCTTTCGAGTGGCCATACAATTTCCTTTGGAAGTCATGGATTATCTCCACTTCCACCATCCTTGTGGGCAGCAATTTCCAGGATATTACCACCCAATGCGTAAAAATGTGCTTCCTCATATTTCCCCTGCAAATCTCACCAAAACTTTCAACCTGTGTCCCTTTGTTGTTGCACCATTTATTTATGGCAACAGTGTTTTTTCTTGTCTAACTTATCTAAGCCTGAGATAATCTTGTACACTTCTATTAAATCTCCCCTCAATCTCCTTTGTTCCAAGGAGAACTTGGAACTATATTGCCATCCCTTCACTGTCGCTGGGTCAAAATCCCAGAACTTGCTCCCAAGCAGCACTGTTGGTGTATCTACACCATATGGACTGCAGTGGTTTAATAAAGTGGCTCACCACCACATTTTCAAGGCCAATTAGGGGATGAACAATGCTCACATCCAATAAATAAATATATAAAAAAGGCTGCATTTGCTCATAACGTCACCACTACGTGGCACAATACTTGCACATGCAAATGCAGCCTCATGCACTGAAATATCACTGTTTGCTACGTTTTAGGCAGCTGCCAGATTACTTGCATCCATTTTTTTCAAAAATCGCTCTTAAACTCTGTCAAGAGAACCCCATATGACAAATGAGAAATATTAATTTCATTGGTTGGAAACTTAGACCTATAATGGAAAAAAAATGCAACAGTAACTTTTAAAAAAGAAACTAGCAGCCAAGATGGCCACTGCAATTTGCATCTGAAATACCAGGAGTTTGAACTGGAGACAAAGGTCGAACAAGAAACCCAGCCAGGACAATGGCTTGCTCTCAATGATTCAATTACCTAAAATGGCTTCATTAACACTGCAGTCAAGGCAATTCTGACATATTGACTTGAAAGAGTAAACCCCCGAGTGTAAACTGGCATTCTGGGGCATGTGGAGCCAATTCCTAACCTTGAATTTCATTCAAAGGTTCCAGAAAACCTGAAGCAGCCATGTGGCCATCTGTCAATATCGGAGGGGAACTGGTTTTGTTTCCTTTGGACAAAGAGACAAGCAGAGACTGAGACCGCAGCAGCAGAGAAAGCTGTGGGCTTCCCTTTCTCTCTCTCTCCTTCTCTCCCCCCAGAAAACAAAAAGTTTGAAAACTGTCTGGGGCTGTGGACCCTCCAAGCCTATAGACTGCTACAGCCAGAGACCAGGGGAGGAGAGCCAACTACAATTCTGCCATCAAGAAAACTTTGAGCAAAGCAGGCCAAGAATACAGCTTCAGCTGGTGGACTACCAGATCACCCACCTCGCAGACTGTGTACTTAAGTTCCAATTTTCTGGACTTTAATCCAACCACCAAATCTATTTGTGTGTGTGAGATTCTCATGTGAATGTGTGCATGAATGGGTTGCTTTTTTTTTTAGTATTTTTAGAATGTTAAGTATAATAAATTTACCTCTTTCTTGTTCAAACTCAAGAAAACCTGTCCAGTTGGTTCTTTCACGATCACAGTAAGGGTAAAAGGTAAAACATTTACACAGGCAGTAGGCAAAACCACTGTTTAAAAGGAATAAACTGTCAAATAAGGGAAAGGGCAAGAGATCCCCTCTTCACTTAGCTGTAACATCTAACATTCCCGACTCCATAGAACCATGGAAAAATTACAGCACAGGAAGCCATTCAGCCCATCGTGTCCGTGCCAGCCACAAAAACTAGCCACCCTATCTAATCCCACCTTCCAGCACTTGGTCCATAGCCTTCCAGGTTACAGCACTTCAGGTGCATGTCCAGGTACATTTTAACTGAGTTAAGGGTTTCTGCCTCCATCACTGTCCCTGGCCATGTGAGCCGCATGGAAGATGGCAGGATCCCCAAAGACACATTGTACAGCGAGCTCGCCACTGGTATCAGACCCACCGGCCGTCCATGTCTCCGTTATAAAGACGTCTGCAAACGCGACATGAAATCGTGTGACATTGATCACAAGTCGTGGGAGTCAGTTGCCAGCATTCGCCAGAGCTGGCGGGCAGCCATAAAGACAGGGCTAAATTGTGGCGAGTCGAAGAGACTTAGTAGTTGGCAGGAAAAAAGACAGAGGCGCAAGGGGAGAGCCAACTGTGCAACAGCCCCAACAAACAAATTTCTCTGCAGCACCTGTGGAAGAGCCTGTCACTCCAGAATTGGCCTTTATAGCCACTCCAGGCGCTGCTTCACAAACCACTGACCACCTCCAGGCGCGTATCCATTGTCTCTCGAGATAAGGAGGCCCAAAAGAAGAACTGTCCCTGACAGTGAATTCCAGACATCCATCACCCTCTGGGTGAAAAGGTTTTTCCTCATGCCCCCTCTAATCCTTAAATCTGTGCCCCCTGACAACTGACCTCTCCGCAAGGGGCAACAGGTCCTTCCTGTTTACTCTATCTCGGCCCCTCATAATTTTGTACACCTCTATTAAGTCACCCCTCAGCCTCCTCTGCTCTAGGGCAAACAACCCGAGCTGATCCAATCTTTCCTCATAGCTGCAACTTCCAAGCCCTGGCAACAATCTTGTAGATCTCCTCTACTCTCTCCAGAGCAATTATGTCCTTCCTGTAATGTGGTGACCAGAACTGTACGCAATACTCCAGCTGTGGCCTAACCAGTGTTTTATACAGATCCAGCATGACATCCCAACTTTTGTATTCTATGCTTCGGCCAATAAAGGAATGCATTCCATATGCCTTCTTCAGCACTCTATCTACCTGTCCTGCCACCTTCAGGGACCTGTGGACATACACTTCAAGGTCTCTCACTTCTTCTACCACTCTCAATATCCTCCCGTTTATTGTGTATTCCCTCACATTATTTGCCTTCCCAAAATGCATTACCTCACACTTCTCTGGATTGAATTCCATTCGCCCACTCAACCAAACCATCAATATCATTCTGGAGTCTACGGCTATCCTCTTCACTATCAACTACATGGCCAATTTTTGTGTCATCAGCAAATTTCCCAATCATGCCTCCCACATGTAGGTCCAAATTATTCTCTTTTCAAGAGAGAAAAGACCCATGGCAGCTGATGATTCCTCGTATGCTACTCCCTTAAATGTCAGAATTCAACCATGTAATCCTTTTCTGTGTCTCCTCCAATAACAGATTATACTTTTTGAAATAAGGAGACTAAAACTGGAAGCAGTACTCCAGTGGTTGTCTTACTAGGGTCAAGTACAGTTTTGAAAAGACCACACTTATCACTATATTATGGCCATTGCTACGCGTCCTAACTTTATGGCTTCCTTCATATATAAGGCACAAAGCGAGATAAAGCTGGAGCAAGCGACAGCGAGAGGGTCAGAGCAGGCGAGGGGGGCCAGACAGAGAGACACACACTCGGAGATAGGTGTTATAAGTTGTACAGGTGGTTTTTAAATGATGCCCACCCCCCCACAAAAACACTCTCTGCCTGAGAACTGACGTACATTTCCATATACCACATAATTCGTGCCAATCCTCCCTCTGCCAAGTCCTTACATTTTCCAGTATTAAATTGTATTTGCCATGTTTCCACCCACTCAGCTAAATTTTTCCTCCAGATCATTTTCAATTTGATATTCATCATTTGCACAGGACTCAATTTGCTTTCAACTTAATTGATTATAAAAATGATGAACTGTGGGCCCAATACTGAACCTCATGTCACATCACTGGCTAACTGGCACCCAACCAGGTACCTACTGACGTATTACTACTTGCTGTCTACTGAGCAACCATTTGAAAATCTATCACATTGGCTTGGACAGATTTGGTTGCCTATTATACGAGACAGTGTCAATATTGATTTTAAGTATTTAGCACTTTTGCTCATTCATTAAATTTTGATTACTGCTGATGGCATACAAACAATCCCATAACCATTTATAGGAGTACAGCATTGTGTCTCAAATATCATACAAGAACCCAAAGTAATCTCCTACAAAATAAAACCATGACCAATTGTATTGTAGCATTGTAGTTATGTTACTAGACTATTAGTAATCCAGCGCCCTGGACTAATGATCTGGAGACACCACGGCAGCTAAGGAATTTAAATTCAATTAATTAAATGAATCTGGATTAAAAAGCTATCAGAAATGGTGACCATGAAACTCACCTGGTTCACTAATATCCATTAGGGTTGTTCCTAGTGAAAAGGAAGATGGCTGTGGTTGTTGGAAGCCAATCATCTCAGTCCCAGGACATTACTGCAGGAGTTCCTCAGGGTAGTGTCCTTGGCCAAACCATCTTCAGCTGCTTCAGCAATGACCTTCCTTCCATCATAAACTCAGAAGTGGGAATGCTCGCTGATGATTGCACAATGTTCAGTACCATTCGCAACTCCTCAGATACTGAAGGAGTCCGTGCCCGCATGAACTGAGACCTGGACAACATTCAGACCTGGGTTGTTAAGTGGAATCTGCTTTCACGCCACACAAGTGCCGGGCAATGACCATTTCTAACGAGAGAATCAGACCATCTCCCCTCAATGTTCAATGGTATTACCATCTCTGAATCCTCCATCAACCTCCTTGGGGTGGGCGGGGTCACCACTGACCAGAAACTTAACTAAATCTGCCACATAAATACTATGGCTACAAGAGCTGGTCAGAGGCTGGGAATTCTGTAGAAAGTAACTCACCTCCCGTCTCCCCAATGCCTGTCCACCATCAACAATGCACAAATCAGGAATGTCATGGAATACTCTCCACATGCCTAGATGAGTGCAGCTCCAAAGACATTCATGAAGCTTGATACTATCCAGGACAAAGCATTCCACTTGATCGGCATCCCATCCATCACCTTAAACATTCACACCCTCCACCACCGACACACAGTGGCAGCATTTACAAAATGCACTGCAGCCATTTGCCAAGCCTCCTTCGATCGACAGCACCCGCCAAACCCACTACTTTACCACCTAGAAGAACAAGGGCAGCAGACACATGGGGCCACCACCACATGCATGCCGTTACAAGTCACACACCATCCTGACTTAGAACTATATAGTCATTCCTTCACATGTCGCTGGGTCAAAACTGGAACTCCCTTCCTAAAACAGCATTGTGGGTGTACCTACACCACTTGGACTAGAGCAGCTCAAGGTGATAGCTCACCACCACCTTCTTAATCTAATTGAGCGATGTAACATGATTAAGGGGATTGACAAAGTAAACGTAGAGAGGCTGCTTCCTCTTGTGGGGCAATCTAGAACGAGAGATCATAGTTTTAGGATAAGAGGTAGCAGATTTAAAACAGATGAGGAGAAATTACTTCTCTCAAAGGGTCGCGAGTCTGTGGAATTCACTACCCTAGAGTGCGGTGGATGCCAGGACATTGAGTAAATTTGAGGAGATAGACAGATTTTTAATTAGTAATGGGTTGAAGGGTTATGGAGAATGGGCAGGAAAGTGGAATTGAGGCCAAGATGAGATCAGCCATGATCGTATTGAATGATGAAGCAGGCTCGAGGGGCTGAATTGCCTACTCCTGCTCCTAGTTTTTATGTTCCTAAGGACAATTAGGGATGGGCAACAAATGCTGGCCTTGCCAGCGATGCTCACATCCCATGAACAAATAAAAAAGCCAAGAGGAGATTTGATAAAGGCATTCAAAATCATGAGGGGTCTGGACAAAGTAGATAGTGAGAAACCACTGCCATTGGCAGAAGGGTTGAGAATCAGAGGACACTGATTTAAAGTAAATGGCAAAAGACCAAATGCGACATAATGTGATGGAGTCCACTATGCGAGACCGGTGGAGGACCGTGTGCACTTTCTTTTTGAATAGATGACTTGCTTAATTCTGTTAAGTAAACTGATTCTGGGGTTTCAAAGAGACAGACCCTAACTTGAAAATGAAACTAAAAACTTCAGGTTTTTGGGGAAATTGAAACTGGTGGGAACCAGAAAAGCCAAAGTCATTTAGCCAGAAGCATGTATGTAGAACTATCCGTGCTCAGATTTGAAGACTGCAAGGTCAAGCAGGTGGCAAGTTGCTTGGTAGAGAAGCTGCAGAGAGAGAAAGCTGATTCTGGAAGCTGGTCATTGGCAAATACGAGTTGCGACAACTGTTTTTGGTGACTTAAAGAGTTACTGCTGGAACCACACCAACACGACTGCCGTGAGCAGGGCCAAGGACATTAGAGAGAGGTGAGAAGACCGAAACATTGAAGGGAAGACTGCAACACTCATTATCAATGAGAAGACATTACATCGGTATCTGCATCTCGGAGGACAGGAGTGGGAAATCTACCTGAAGTTCATAGTTTTAAGAAATTTCGTGGCTGTTTGGTGTAATCTTTGCTGAGAGAACTGCCCAGTAAATCGTGAGATTCATCTTTGTCGCATCTGATAATTAACATGTAATCAGTAAACTATATATATTGACTGTGATTTATCGGTTATTTCATGTTTAATTTATGTTGATTTTGGTTTGGTTGTTGGAGTAAGAATTATAAAAGTGAAATCTGCTTTTTTTTTTTAATTGGGGCTGTTCAGAAAATTTGATTCTTTTTGTTTTTTGATCTCAATGGGGATCATAAAATGGAAAAACTTTAAGAGGCACAAGATTAGGATTTGGAATGCACTGCCGAGTGTGGTGGAAGCAGATTCAATTGTGGTTTTCAAATGGGCAGTGGATAATTACCTGAAGAGAAGAAAATTACAGGACTACGGGGAAAGGGCAGGGAAGTGGTATGAGCCGAATTGCGAGCCAGCATGGATACAAATGACCAAATGGCCTCTTCCTGTGCTATAACCATTCTATGATTTTAAGGAGATCTGCTGTCTGCAGGGCGCTGGGGAGTGTTGTTGAGCAGAGAGACCTTGGGGTGCAAGTACATAGTTCCCTGAAAGTGGCAACACAGGTAGACAGGGTGAAGGCGGCATATGGCATGCTTACCTTCATCGGCCGAGGCATTGAGTACAAGAGTTGGGACGTCATGTTACAGTTGTACATAACGTTGGTTAGGCTGCACTTGGAGTACTGTGTGTAGTTCTGGTCACCGCACTACAGGAAAGATGTGATTAAGCTAGAGAGAGTGCAGAAAAGATTCACAAGGATGTTGCCTGGTTTGGAGGGCTTGAGTTATAAAGAGAGATTGGATAGGATGGGTCTGTTTTCCATGGAGCAAAGGAGGCTGAGAGGGGACATGATAGAGGTATATAAAATTATGAGAGGCATAGATAGGGTAGATAGTCAGAATCTGTTTCCCATGGTAGGGGTGACTAAAACTAGAGGGCATAGATTTAAGGTGAGAGGGAGGAGGTTTAAAGGGGATCAAAGGGGTATATTTTTCACACAAAGAATGGTGGGTATCTGGAATGAGCTGCCAGAGGAGGTGGTGGAGGCAGGAACAGTAGCAACATTTAAGAGGCATCTGGACAGGTACTTGAATGAGCAAGGCATAGAGGGATATGGAATTAATGCAGGCAGGTGGGATTATCATAGTGGGCATTGTGGTCAGCATGGACGCGGTGGGCCGAAGGGCCTGTTTCTGTGCTGTACGACTCTATGACGAATGCAACTGGAGAAGCTCGGCTTAGAGTTGGCCCAACAAGAAATAGATTGAGCCAGGGATCTGCTCGGATAAACAATGTCAAAAAAAAGAGTTTGTTAGCCAGTTAGCTGTCCACAAGTAATGTAACAACGACCGTCATCCAAGAAGTTAGTAATAGCATTATGAAAAAAATTTTCTTAGTCCAGTCAATGACTATTGTTACATTAATAGCAGAACCCGGGTTCTATGGTGGAAGCTAACTTCATCAAGCCTCTCCAATTTTACTATGTGGCATGAAGACCCCACCTGCCAAGAATGAGACATATTAATTTCATCATATGAACATTAATTTTAAACTTGCTGGAATGAAGAAATGACTTGTTTAAAGAGATCAGCAGTGGCTGAAAAATATTCGCATACTCAGACAGTGCCTGGAGACAATAGAATGGCTCTCTGATTCAAATTAACCCAAATGGATTTTGATCACCAGACATGGAATGTGTAAGAAATCCAGCATTCTAGGGTGTCTGCTAAGATGGAGAATCCACAAACGCAGGAGTTTATTAAAACAGCTAGTCACATGACTAACCTGCTGGCCTAGGTTTTTGTTTGAACTGCACACAGCACAGTTTGGGTCAGACTGCAACTGAACTTGGAAGAAGAGAGCCTCTCTCGCGAATCTCTGGATCTACTGAAGTCACAAACTTCAAGGGAGAAAAACTCCTACATCAAAACAAGTTTTAAAGTGTGCACTGGGCCCCAATGAAATGGCAAGACTTACTGGCAAAGACTCTACATCGAACTCAAAGAACTGTAAATAAATCCCAGTTATTGTCTCAAACTTTTCCCCTTTATTCTTTCTACTTTTCTGTCTCTATCCGCGTGCGTGTTTGTCATGTATGCATGCTCACATCGCGTATTCAGAGTCGTTAACCGAATTAGAGATAAGGTTAATAAATTTAAACAAGAAAGATGGAAATTTAAGAAAACCTATCTGGTTGATTTCTTTGCCTTACAATAGGAGAGCAGTGAACAAGAATTCACTGAGCGGGAGCTTAAAACACAGTATTTTTAAAATTAAACCCAGTTACAGTTAAACCAGGCAAAGGATGGGAGGGAACCCCGAGACCCCTTTCTCACCTGGTCATAACATATGGGACATCTCTGCATAAAATCTATAGCACCTGCTCCCATCTTCAGTTACCAAGGTTTATAAGTATATACATATGCACAATGTGTGTATACAACAGAGTTTTATTCAAATCATACAGACTTTTGGCCAGTAAAGTTTAACAATTTCATACAAAACTATAGCAAGCCAATCAGCTACATACTGCTTCCCAACACCCCTCTATCTGCACAATTATTTTTTATGCACTGGGTATTTATGCGACCAATTGTTAGGAGTGAAATTGCAGCGGTCTAGACACAAAAGGAAGTATCAGGGATTAAAATATCGAAAAGAATCGCTGGAATCTTGCACATTACAAAAGTTGATCCATGCTTGTAGACCAGAGAACATTTAGTTTCATACTACTGTGGCCAGATCAAGCATGTTTAATGGTTTAAGTTGGTTTGGTTTAAACTGTACATGTTTTGCTGTTTATCACAAACATAAAGTACTACTGATGGATTTTTATATAACGAATTGGAGACTGGTTTCATCTTTGATAGTTTATGGCAGGTTAATGGCAATAATGCCAACATGTCCACCATAAGGAATGGGGACTTCTACTTTAAACACAAATCATCAGCCCTCTCCCCCCACTCTTTTGCTAAACTTCAAGATGTTTAAATAAACTAAAAATGAAATCAGGTGCCATCATGAAAATACTTCGGCAACATAAAACATCCATCCCTGGCTACGAAAGGTGATTAAATGCAACAAGCTTTCAGAAAAGCCAATAGCTTGGAGTAATGACCAAGTAAATTGCATAGTTTGACGAAAAACTTGAATATATTGAATAGTTCTGAACAGCAGTGCTGCATTTATTCACAAGTAATTATCTCAAACACATTAAATTCTGCTCTCCTCTTTCCATTTGTATAAACAAATGCAGAAAATGCATGTCGGAGACAAATATTTATACCGCATACTATTAGGAACCCGACTAAGAATGAAGACAAAGCATCTCTTTCAGAGTTAGATGGTTCAGATAAATTTATTTCATGTATTGACACAGAATAGGACTATCTTGACCAAAAGCATCCTCTTCACCACGGCCGATAGCAACTTTGAGACAGTCATGGTCAGATTAATTTAATTGGCACTGTAACTCTAATATAGTATTTAATAAAATGAAAATGGCTTTATTGAAATCATGAGATCAAATGAGCTTATTTTACTTGTGTAATATCCAGAACAACACAGGTTTACAGACAGTAATTCTTGAAGTTCACAGGAAACAGCTGACTGTTGAAAGAATGGATTTTTAATCTTCCAAAGGATGCCGGTTAAGAGTCAAAACTAAGATTACATTTCTAATCATGTGCATTTGTGATAAAGTCTACATCTCAAATAACTGAAGTACAAAAAAAGACAACCTTTGCAAACTTCACAGCCAACACTAATGAACCCTCCAAATACTTGGATTAATTGACCACACAATGAGCTGGATCTTGCTGGAGAGGAACATCTTGGAACCACACCTTCAGCTCAATTTTCTCTGCACCCTTCAGCTCAAGTATTTTTTTTGCACCGTACTGTGCTGTAAGTGCGTGCTGATAATAGCGTTGCAAATCTAAATGCCATTGGTTAAGGAGATAATGATGGAGAAAAATACTGAGGAACAATGGAGAAGGGGGTGTGAAGCAAAGCCAAATGAGATACAAGAGAGAAAAAGAAAGATTGGATGAGAGAGAGGGTGGAAGGAGGGAGAGAAAAGACTCAAAAGGAAATAAATTGATTAAAATTAGACATTTTAAAGTCTCTAGCAACAATTGACCACACGCAGGAATGAGATTGAATAGTTTAAATTATTCCCTTTCTGGACCAGAGAATTTAAGTGGCATTGCATTAACAATTTAGTTAAAAAGGTACTTAATTCTGTCAAGTTCCAGCTCTAAATTTCTGGGGTGTGCAGTTGGCAAGTATTCAATGGGCAATAAATGTGCAAATTCAAAAACTTCTTAAAAATAGTGGGAAGGCTGAGGGAGAGATGTCATTTGTACAAAGCAAATGGCCGAACGATGTAAATCAACCAGCAAATTCTGGAGATTCACAATGTACACCATTTTCTTAATCCAGTGAATTTGCTGGATGATTTGCATATTAATAAAGGTGTGCAATGCTGGCACGCCATTATTTTTCTAGTAAGATCCAACCCATTACTACTTCTATAATAAAATTCAACAGCACCATAGGAGTACCACTAACACCAAAGGTTGCAATGCTTCAAAGACAAGATTTGCCACTATGTTCTCAGAGCAACTAGAGATGAGCAATAAATGTGGCCTGGTCAGCATGTCCCACAATTTACTCAAGGGTATTCGATGCAAATTAATTTATTTCTGCTTTCTGCACTCACGTGGAGTGGACTGAATATTTATCACACAAGTTATCATTTCTTCTAATGAACACCTAGATCAGACTTGTATAGTGAATGTCAACAGGGTAAATCATTTATGATTGATTTACAGAAGATTTGCTCCATTATTTTAAATATAACAGGCACGTTTGTAGCATTTTGCTTTAAAATCAACATGCAAGCACTGTATCCTGAAGCATCTATTCAGTGCTTCAAGATTTCATAGAATCATAGAATGGTTACAGCACAGGAGGCCATTCAGCCTATCATGTCCATGCCAGCTCTCTGCAAGAGCAACTCACCTAGTCACACTCCCCTGCCTTTTCTCCGTAGCCCTACAAATTTTTTCTCTTCAGATAATTATCCAGTTCTCCTTTGAAGGCTTCGATTGAATCTGCCTCCACCACACACTGAGGCAGTACATTCCAGATCCTAACCACCCGCTGCATAAATATGTTTTCCCTCATGACACTGTTGCTTCTTTTGCCAATCACCTTCAATTGGTGTCCTCTGGTTCTGGACCCTTCCGCCAATGAGAACAGGGTCTCCCCATCTACTTTATCCAGACCCCTCATGATTTTGAACACCTCTATTACATCTCCTCTTAATCTTCACTTCCCCAAGGGCAATAGCACCAGCTTCTCCAACCTATCCACACAACTGCAGTTCCTCATCCCTGGAACCATTCTCATGAATCTTTTCTACACCCTCTCCAATGCCTGAACATCCTTCCTCAAGTGCAATGCCCAGAACTGAACAAAATACTCCAGTTGAGGCCAAACCAGTGTTTTATACAGTTTCATCATAACTTCCTTGTCTTTGTACTCTGTGCCCTTATTTGTAAAGCCCAAGACCCCATATGCTTCAATAACTGCTTTCTCAACCTGCCCTGCCACCTTCAATGATTCGTGCACATAAAGCCCCAGGTTCCTCTGCTCCTGCATCCCTTTAGAATTGTACCCTTTAATTTATATTGCCTCTCTTTGTTCTTCCTCCCAAAATGAATCACTTCACACTTCTCTGCATTAAATTTCATCTGCCACTTGTCCACCCATTCCACCAGCCTGTCTATGACCTCTTGAAGTTTATCACTATCCTCCTCACAGTTCACAATACTTTCAAGTTTTGTCTCATCTGCAAATTTTGAAATTGTGCCCTGTGCACCTAAGTCTCGCTCATTAATATAGATCAAGAAAAGCAGGGGTCCCAACACCAAGCCAAGGGGAACCCCCACCACGTACCTTCCTCCAGTGCAAAAAACAACAGTTCACAACTACTCTGTTTCCTGTCACCCAATTTCGTATCCATGCTGCCACTGTCCCTTTTATTCCAGGGGCCCTAACTTTCCCGAAAAGCCTGTTATATGGCTCTTTTTGAAGTCCATGCACACATCAACTGCATTCCCCTCATCAACCCTCTGTGTTACCTCATCAAAAAACTCAATCCAATTAGTTAAACATGAATTGTCCTCAACAAATCCTGCATTGGCTTTCCTGAATTAATCCACATTTGACAGTGACTATTAATCTCACTTCTCCTCTGGCATCACACCAAAATCGAAGATTGATTGGAAGATTATGGCCAGTGCCTCTGCAATTTCCACCCTTACTTCCCTAAGTATCCTTGGATGCATCTCATCTGCTGCTAGCAACTTATCAACTTTAAGTACAAACAGCCTAATGCATCCACTTTATCAATTTTTAGCCCATCCAGTGTCTCAACTACCTCCTCTTTCACCATGACTCAGGCAGTATCTTCTTGCTTGTTAAGGACAGATGCAAAGCACTCATTTAGTTATGTCAGCCACACCCTCTGCTTCCAGCCACATCCCCTTTTATGTCTCTGATTGGTCCCATTCCTCCTTTTAACACCTTTTAACTATTTGTGTGACTTTTGGATTCCCTTTTAGGTTAGCCACGAGTCTCTCCTCATACTCTCTCGTTGCTTGTCATTTGTTTTTTCACTTCCCCTCTTCAGCCTGGTTCTGAATTGTATTATCCACCGGACATCTCACATATGCACCCTTTTTCTGCTTCATCTTACTTTCTGCATCATCCAGGGAGTTCTGTGTCCGTTTGCCCTACTTCCCTGCCTTGTGGGAATGTACTTTGACTGTACCCGAGCTATGTCCTCTTTAAAAGCAGCCCATTGTTCAGTTACAGTTTGGCCTTCCAATCTTTGATTCCAATTTACCTGGGTCAGATCCATTTCTCACTCCACTGAAGTTGGTCCTCCCCCAATTAATCATCATGACTCTGGATAGCTCGTTGTCCTTTCAAATAGTTAACCTAAACTTTATGTTGCTATGGTCACGTCTCCAAAATGTTCAGCTGCTGACAATTGATTCATTTGACCCACCTCATTTCCCACAACCAGATCCAGCAATGTATTTTTCTTGTTAGACTGGAAACATACCAGTGTAGAAAATTCTCTTGAACAGACTCCAGAAACTCTTGTCGCTCTCTGTCTTATACATTATAATTATACCATTATAGACCGGGATAGTAACAGTCCCCCATCATAATTACTCGAATTCTTGTTGCTGCTTGCAGCTACTCCTACCAAGAGATCTGCTGTCATATGTCACGCTCATCTATCTTGCGCCATCCTCACACGTTCACCATAGCTCATCTGCAACCACTCTGTGACGTCCATCATCCAACTGCACTTAGGTCGAACCCTCTTTCTGCTGCCCTCTACATTTCCCTCTAGAAAAGATCTCTGTAGTTTCTTTTCTAGGTGTAACTTTGAGAGTTCTTTTTGCTCTTGAAATTTCAAGTAACTCATTTGTCTTATGGTCTGTATAAGGAATTTTAAGCGTACTTCTTAGCATTCACATTTCAAAAGCCTTTATTTTCTTCCACAGAGCTTTACTTATTATCCATGTTTCTGAGTCATACAGGAAAGTGGATAGAATGTAGCGTCTTATGAGTTTTTTCCTGGTTAAAGGCTTGAGCTTTCTTGTTCCCTAATGTTCACAACATTACTTCTGGCCATCTCTATCCTTATGACTTCTGCATCACATCTAGCTGCTATCGTCTGTCCTAAAATTGACAAATATATCTACTTGCTCCAGTGTGACACCATCCAATTCAACCTTCAATCTTCACTCTAGTTTCTTCTAATGTATTTCTTCTAACTACCATTGTTTTTGTCTTTTTGGTGTTCAGACTCAATCCATATTCTAAACTTCTAGATTTCACTTGATCTACAATTCTGCAAGTAGCGTGGTGTCGTTAGTGTACAACAGGTTTATGTCCTTACCTCCAACTTGTATGCCTGGAAGTATATCTAATTCTCTGAATATTTGTTCTGTGTACAGAATTAATAATTTTGGTGACAGTACACAGCCTTGTTGTACTCCTCTCTTCACTTGAAACATATCTGATTGTCCATCTTCTATCCCGATGCTCACTATTTGATCCCAACATAGGCTCTGGATAGATCTCACATCTTGACTGTCAATATCACATTTAGCATCACATCTATTAGCTTTTGGTGATAAACATGATCAAATGCTTTTTCATAATCAATAAAACAGATGCAAATGTTCTTGTTTACTTCTAGATATTTATCGAAGCTTGTTCTTAGGTTAAACATTCCCTTGGTTTCACACTGCAGGTCTAAATTCAGACTGTGTTTCACCAATTTCTGCTTCCAATGTGTTATTATTTCTTCCTATTATGACTTTGAAGATCACTTTATTGAGATGACTCATTAAACTTATAGTTCTAAACTGATTGCACTCCATCGCTTTAGGTTTCTTAACGAATAATGAATGTCTCAAGTCACTTGGAATGTAGCCTTTGGGACATATTTGATCACAAATTCGTTATCTCTTCTAATTCAGTTTCTCCAGATGTCTTAGATGTTCTGTTACTTCATCTATGCCTGGAACTTTTCCTGTACTCACCAATTTCAAAGCATTCTTTATCTCTGACATCAATGGTTAGGTCCTTCCTTTGCCTCTGTGTCTCGAGAACTCCCTCAATTTGGATCATCATACAATTTACTTAAATATTCTGTCTTTTGTTTCTTGCACCTCTAACTTCCTTGCAAATTTGTTGCTCTATATCCTTCCCATCAGTTTGTGGCCTATAGAATACAGCCAGCAATGTAATGGTATCTCTATTGTTTCTTAGCTCTAATCACATAGAATCTGTCCTTGACCCCTCCGGGCCATCCACACTCTCTAGCACTGTAATCTGCTCCTTAATCAACACAACTGCCCCTCCTCCTTTCCCTATCTTTTCTGAACGCCTTGTATCCAGGAATATTTAATATCCAGTCCTGACTTTTTTTTTGAGCCAGATCTTAGTTATCACCACATCATATTTCCACCTGGTTATCTGCGCCTGCAGCTCACCAACCTTATTTACCACACTCCGGGTATTCATATTTATGCACAGCAAACCTAATTTAGAGCTCATCATATTCCCTCTTACACTGACCCCATTAAATGACTTACTATTTCTTACTCTCGTGCTAGGTCTCTCCCATTTCTTGGTTTTCTCCTCTAAATTCACCTCCCGATTCCCACACCCATGCCAAGTTAGTTTAACCCCAACCCCGCACCCCCGCTAAAGCTTAGCAAATTGCCCTGCAAGGACATTGGTCCCGGCTCTGCTCAGGTGCAACCTGCCCGGCTTGTACAGGTCCCATCTCCCCAGAACCAATCCCAATCTCCTAGGAATTTAAAGTCCTCCCTCCAGCACCATCTTTCTAGACACATATGCATCTGCTCTATCCTCTTACTTCTACACTCAGTTGTGGGTGGTACTGGGAGTAATTTGATTACTACCTTTGAGGCCCTGCTTGCCAGTTTATTTTCTAGCTCTCTAAACCCTCCCTAAACTCATCCCTCTTTCTATCTATGTCGTTGGTACCAAATGGACCATGATTGCTGGCTGTTCACCCTCCCCTCTCAGGAGTGTCCTGCAGCTATTCGGGGACATCCTTGACCCAGGCACTAGGGAGGCAATATTCCATCCTGGATTCACATCTGTGACTGCAAAAAAGTCTGTCTGTTCCCCCTAATGATAGAGTTCCTCTATCACTATCACTTTTCCAATCATCCTCCTGCTGCCACCCACCCTCCCTACCCAGCTGAGGCACTGTGGTTTAGACTTTGCCTGCATACCCCAGGGGAACCATCACTCTCATCTATTCTGAACGGAATACTGGCTGGTGAATGATATGCACTCAGGGACGCCTGCACTACCTGCCTGGACCTTCTTGACTGCCTGGCGGTCACCCATTCCCTCTCTGCCTGCATACTCTGAAGCTGCAGGGTGGCCACATCTATAAATATGCTATCCATGAAATTCTCAGCCTCAACCCCGCGCTCGAGCTATTGCGGCTGATGACACTTGCTGCACATGTGGTTGTCCAGGATACAAGGAGGTTCCTGGAGTTCCTACATGGAGCACTATGTGCACTCCAATGGTATGAGCTGCCTTGCCATTCAATGCTTCTATTTATTACACTATTAAACTTACTACTTAAAAAAAGAAACTCACCAATCAGCTGCTCCCAACCTGCTTCACACTGCTCCTCGCCTGCATATTAGTGATCCCGGTCTGCTTCACATTACTCCAATCCTGGTCTGCTACTCAATACTCCCCAGTCTGCTTCACACTGCTCTGAGCCAGTCTGTTTCACAGTGATCTCTATCTGCTTCACACTGCTCCCGACCTGCTTCTCCGTGATCTCAGTCTTATGAGGGTTTTAACTTCAAATGGACACATAGCGAGCAGCAGCACAGCCCAGAACCAAGTAAATGTCCAATGCTGCACCTCAGGAGATAAGTTGCTTTACCAAAAGAGATAACTGCTGGGTCATCATGCCTTACAGCACTAACAGATTAAGATTTAGAGGAGATTGAAAAGTAATAAGCCAGAAAGTGTTGCAATGAAAAGTACACCAAGTTATTTCAGCACTAATATACCTTGTAGTGTAAGCAGAGCAATTTCTTCAGCACCAATGATTAGGATTGCAGAACCATTTCTATAAAGATATTAGGCAGTAAATCTCAACAAAAGAGAGGGAAGAAATTAATTCTACCTCACCACCAATCCACTCAACTTCTCCACTATCTTTTATTTGTCAAACTGTTTGTCCGACATTGAGTATTGGATGGGTTTCCTCCAATTAAATATTGGGAAGGCCTACTGTCTCCATCACAAACTCTATTCTCTAACCATTGACTCCATATCCTTCACACTGGCCACGATGATGTTGAATCAGACTGTTCGCAGTCTTGGCGCCCTGTTTGACCTTGAGCTGTGCTTCCAATCCCATATTCTCTCCATCACGATTACTGCCTCCATAACATCGCCTGTCTCTGCCTCATCTGAGCTCATTTGCTGCTGAAACCCTAGTTAACATCTTTGTTACCTCTAGACCTGACTATTCCAATGCTCTCCTGCAAGCCTCCCACCTTGCACCCTCTGTAAACTTGACCTCATCCAAAACTCTGCTCTCTATATCCTAACTCACACCAAGTTCCAGTCACCCATTATCCCTGTCCTCATCGACCCAATTGGCTCCTGGTCTGGAAATACCTCAATGGTAAAAGTTTCAACCTCGTCATATTCTCCCCTCCCTACCTCTGTAACCGCCTCCAGCCTTACAAGTCCTCGGAGATCTCTGCGCTCCTCCAATTCCGGCCTCTTGCACATCACTCCAACATTGGCACTGTGGTTTCAGATTCAAAGGCCCTAAGCTCTGGATTTCAGTCCCTAAAGCCCATTGCCTCTCTCTCTCTTCCGTCAAATTGCTCCTTCAAACCCATCTCTTTGACTAAGTTTTTGGCCACCTGTCCTAATAGCTCTTCATATGGCTCTGTGTCAAATTCTATTTGATAAACACTCTGGTGAAGCACCTTAGGATGTGAAAAGTGATATATAAATGCAGGTTGTTGTTGCTGCGTAGAATGGAAATTACCTCAAGGTTGCACATTTCCTAACAGTAAGCTCAACTGCAAGTGTCATGGGGCGACACAGTGGCGCAGTGGTTAGCACCGCAGCCTCACAGCTCCAGGGACCTGGGTTCGATTCTGGGTACTGCCTGTGCGGAGTTTGCAAGTTCTCCCTGTGTCTGCGTGGGTTTCCTCCGGGTGCTCCGGTTTCCTCCCACATGCCAAAGACTTGCAGGTTGATAGGTTAATTGGCCATTATAAATTGCCCCTAGTATAGGTAGGTGGTAGGGAAATATATAGGGACAGGTGGGGATGTGGTAGGAACATGGGATTAGTGTAGGATTAGTATAAATGGGTGGTTGATGGTCAGCACAGACTCGGTGGGCCGAAGGGCCTGTTTCAGTGCTGTATCTCTAAACTAAATAGGGCAGCACCTCCCTGCCTGTAAGATGTGGGTGACCTGTGCTATTAGAAAAAAGGTGGGGGGATGGGGGGAGGTGAGCACAGTTTTATACCAAAATACATACTAAAACAGTTATATTTATAAGCCAGTTAGGTCCAAATGCCAGTCTACTCAACCAGCACTAGGACCAAAATATGCAGCAAGGCGAGTACCTTAATTACTGATCATCACAGAATCATTACCATCAATTTACAAACATAAATGTGGTGTTTTAGAGAATACATTAGCTTTTTTCTGTAGATCTTTTAACTGCATCTGTTCCTTTTCAACATTCTGCTTTCCCAGTTGTCTGGGAAAGGGGAGTATTGTAAAGAAACAGAGTTCAAAGATCTACAGACTGTCAACAGACAACTGAACAAAGGATGGTGCTTAACTAGAAAAACAAAAAGGTGCACAATAGTAGCAATACCACATCACAAATGCAGATTACATTCCTCCATATCACCGAACTTCTGATTTCAAACGTCCCAATAAAAAAAGGGCTGAGAACCAAGTGAGGGATATAGATGAGCAGGCTTCACTGGACTGCTTTCATGTGTACCCTGACAGCTAGACTATCTGTGTCCTTGGAGCAAGCCAACGCAGTGATTATTCTTCGTTGCTAGTTCTAATGTTGCACAGCCAATGTTGAATTTAAAAAGCTTAAAGGTGCAGTGCAATAAAATAATTACAGCACAGAAACAGACCATTTTTCCCCAACAGTTCCATGCTTATGATTATGCTCCACACAAGCCTCCTCCCACCCTTCTTCATCTAACCCCATAACGTGATTCTTCTATCCCTTTCTTTCGTATGTGTTTATCTAGTTTCCTCGTAAATGCATCTATGCTAGTCGCCTCAACTACACCTTGTGGTAGCAAGTTCCACATGCTAGCCATTTCCTGGGTAAGGAAGTTTCTCCTGGATGCCCTATGCCAAGACCTTAGTGCGTAGGAAATTCTTGGTAATCCTGCTGGTCTTTTACTTCTCTGCAAGCTTCAACTTTCCAAACAGGTTCAAGTATTTGCAGCCTTTCGCTGTCTCAAGCTTCCAAGAGTAGGTGCTCCCTCTCTCTCGAGTCCATCACCACTGGTTGTCTTCCTTACAGCCTGCTCTGAGGCTGCAACCAAAGGTTTCTTCTCTTACAAATCGGCTTGCCTTCAGAAAATCTGTTAAGTATTTCTGGAACTAAACGGCAATAGCTTATTGTCCTTTTCCAATATGTAAAGATCCAATTGATATAGATCTAATTGCTCCCAGCAGCGACTAAACTTTCACTTGTGTCAGAATCTTTTCATAGCTGAGCTGTTACTTTAAGAACCCTCGGCCACTGGTCAAAAGCCAGCTGCTTACTTCTCTCAAACTCCAAGTAAGTTTGATCAGCTTGCTTCTCGAGGGTTCTAAACTTTTGACGATAGGCTCATATGCCCCGAGAATAGCATTTTTTGTCAGTGCATAATTGGATGAACTCTCATCTGGCAACAGGGAATAAACCTCATTGGCTTTTCCTGTTAACTTGCTTTGTAACAGCAGAGTCCAAGTCTCAGACGGCCATTTTAACTGCCTTGCAAGTTTTTCAAAAGTTACAAAAAATGCTTCCACGTCTCCCTCCTTGAATTTTGGGATCAGTTGAGTAAATATCAACAATTCAGTACCCAGCCCTGAAATACCATCCTCTATATTAGCCATTCTTTCACTGGGGTTACTCTGTCGTCCCCTAGTTAATTCAAGCTGCCTCAGCTCCCTCTCTCCTCTCATTCCTTCTGGACCGTTCTTTCTCTTTCTCCTGTCTTGTTTTTTCTTTCTCCTGTCTCCTCAGGATCCTTCTGGAAGGTTTTCTTTCTTTCTCTTTCCCTGTCTTCCAATTCAAGTTTCCTCTGTTCCAATTGTTTCTTTGCTAGCAATACCCTGTCAGAGTCTATTTCTAACCCTGTTTCTGCTTCTTCAGATTCAAGGGAAAAATGGTTGGCCACTAGTCTTAGGAGTTCAGACTTTCTAGCCTTGGCACGGACAGTGATCCCACACTGCTCAGCCATTTTTCTCAACTCTTCCATAGACAGTGCTCTTAACTTATCCCAATTTACTTCACCCTGGCTTGGGGAGTTACTGGTTTCAGTCGCAGACATGTTAGTATTCTCGCGCACACAACCACAAGAAAACCTGTATTGAAATCTTTATTTTTTTTTGAGATTGGGATCAATTTGACATCCCACTTCCAATTTTCTCATTTGTCTGTGGATCGAATCCGGACACTAACCCCCAAATTTCTGTTACGACCAGGTGAGAAAGGGGTCCAGGGTTCCCTCAACCTTTACCTGGTTTGACCGTAACTGGGTTTAATGTTTAAAACACTGTTTTTAGCTTCGCCTCAGTGAATCCTTGTTCACTGCTCTCCAATTGTAAGGCAAAGAAATCAACCAGACAGGTTTTCTTAGATTTAAACAAGAAAAGGTGAAAGTTTATTAACCTTAGAACTCTACTTCAGTTAAAACTACTAAAAATACAAGGCACAACCATGCTAGCATGTACACGCGATAAACACACACGCAGATGGAGATGGTAAAGGAGAAAGAATCAAAGGGAAAGGTTTGAAGCAATAGCTGGAGTTCATATACTGTCTTTTGAGTTTCATGTAAAGTCTTTGATTGCAGTTCAATCTTGCCATCTTGTTGGGGTCCAGTGCACTCTTTCAAACTTGTTTTGATGGTTTTCTGTCTTCTTGAAATCCAGTTGCAGTTTCTCCTTGTCGTGGGAGATTGTGCGAGAAGGGGAGAGCGCGCGAGAAGGGGAAAGTGCGCGAGGGAGCCAGAGGCGGTTTTTCTTCAAGTTCAATTGCAGTCTGATCTGAACCTGTTTTGTGAACACAATTCCAACCAAACCTGGGCCAAAAGGCAGGCAACTGTCTTAGAATGCAAATGTTTCCAGCCACTGTCCTGTTAGAATGCAGGTGCAGCTATGTTTTCAGTCCAGTAAGAGTTTAAAATTAATGTTCTATATCACAAAATTAATCTGCCTCATTCTTGGCAGGTGGGGTTTCCATCACACTACCTTTAACCTCAAATAAAATCAAAATATTGTGGTTGCTGGAAATCTGAAATAAAAGCAAAGTGCTGGAAATACTCAGCAGGTCTGGCAGCATCTGTACAGCGAGAAGCAAAATTAACATTTCAGGTCGGTGACCTTTCATTAGAACTGGCAAAGGTTAGAAACATAGTAGGTTTTAGGCAAGTAAAGCGGGAGTGGGGGGGCAGAGGCGTAAAGAGAACAAAAGGGAAAGTGTGTGATAAGACAGAGGGCCAGAGAGATTAACTAACAAGGATGTCAAGGGGCAAAGGCAAAGTGTACTAATGGTGTGATGAAAGATAATACAATAGTGCAGACAGAGTGTTAATGACAAAATAATGAACAGCCTAGCCAAAGCAAAACATGAAAAACCCTGTAGGCAGGTACATGGTAAAAAAAATGAACAAAAAACAAAACAAAATAAAATAGGGCCAGTCAAGCTTTGAAATTGTTCAACTCAATGTTCAGTCCAGAAGGCTGCAGAGTGCCTAAATCGGAAAACGAGGTGCTGTTCCTCAAGCTTGCGTTGATGTTCACTGGAACACAGCAGCTGGCCCAGGACAGATCTCTCCGGCCCTCTGTTCTATCACATACCTTCCCCTTTTGTTCTTTCCCCCTTCTCCCCCCTCCCCCACTTTACTTGCTTAAAACCTATTACATTTCTAACCTTTGCCAGTTCTGATGAAAGGTCACTGACCTGAAGCGTTAACTCTGCTTCCCACTCCACAGATGCTGCCAGACCTGCTAAGTATTTACAGCATTTTCTGTTTTTATACCTTTAACCCCTACTCTTTTTTCCTATTTTGTAGCCAGCTTGCTATCCACTGTACTTGTTACAACTCCACATAATTTCTGTGGAAAGAGAAGATCTTTTCATAGTCATGAACTACAATCAAATCAGGTTGATGCAAAGTTATAGGCGGGTAAGGAGGAGTCTGGTGGGACAAGAACAAGAACTGAATAAGGATTAGCTAAATGGCTTCCCACATTTCTGTGCCACCGTTAACTTCTGCCTTAACCAAATCACAAGAATGTGCATGCAAAGAGTACAATAACTAGTAATATTAATTATATGGAGGATTGCATTTTTATGTAACAAAGGAAATAAAGATTTACACGAGAGGAAAAGCCTATTTACTCTGATGTAAATTAGAACTGAAAAAACTGATTGTATCAGAAATTTGTAACCAATAAATGACATACATGGTTATTGAAGCGAGACTCCTTTTGCACTTCCAAAACACAGCTAGCAGCTAAATACTACTCTCAGCAGCATATGTGAGTATATTCAGAATGCAATGATTACTACTGCATTTGGGTAGTACTCTGGAACATATTCAAATATTTAGGTTACGAAACAAAAAAAAAGCCACAGCACATTCACAGCTGTTCTGAAAATGGGTTAGTAATGTTAACAACACAAGCAGTTAATCCAAAAGTATTTTTATTACAGCAGGAGACTTGGCACACAGAATTAAATAGTGTACACTGTTCTTGTCCAATTGTACAAGGAAACAAGCACGTTGAAGTTGTGACACATCTCCACAAACACTGAAATCGGTTAATCACCAGGTCAGGATACAATGTTTAAATAATTCAGTAATCAATAAACTTATTACTGGATTGCATCTAAAATAAAAATAGTCCCAACAAAAATTCCTTTTATAGTAAGAGCATGCAGAACAGGAAAGAGAGAAAAATAAACTTTTATAAATAAATTCAATTTTTAAAAATACACAATATTGTACGGTGCATGACTGAATACTATTAACAAAATATAAGTATGCAAATACTTTAGGTGCTGCAATGCTTTGGACAGCTAGTCAATTTCAATAACCAAAAGAAATATGGGTGTAAAGTTGTTTTCAATAGCACACACTTCAAAAAATTCTCAATTTGCCGCCAATAAAATGGACAAAAAATTCTGAAACCTATTTCTTCCAATTCAGAATCAATATCCACATTTTCAAACTAGATCTTAGCAGAACCAGAGTATGTTCAGTGCTCAGGTGCCATAATGTTAAACATGCAGGGGTTACCTACAACTCCTGTTGCAGGTCTTGCTCACTTGTTTTAACTTCAACTTTACACTAAGCTCTTAAGAAAAAGGCAATATTGAAAAATTGTGCAATATGTTTGATAAATACCACTTCCCATCTATATTCTAACTTACTACATACAAATGAAAATACAGCAATGAAATAAAAGCAGCTGCAACTCTGAACATTTGGACTGACTGGTGGTAAAATTCGGGTCATGAAGAGGCAGTGATTCTGAAGATGCAATTATACCAAGCAGCTGTTAACAACTGGAAACAATGGAAGGACCAGGTCTGCTGAAAACTCTAACCATCACCAGTCTGTCAAATTCTAGGGTTGTTTGACCATTCATTGACATGGCTTTGAGATATCTGACATGCTCTTCCAAATCCTTCTATGTGCACAAAACCACTACAGGCAAATTCACACAAATACCAGTCCTTGACATACAAGAGCACGAGCAAACATGAATGAGAAAAAATCATTTGAACCATCACAACCTTCCTTTCCAGAGACCATGCACCATCTACACTAATCATACGTTCGACCCAATATCCTGAAGAAAGGTTTCCCAAAGTGTGCGCGCCCAGGAAAACTCCACAATACTTGAATAATCTTGCATCCTATGTTGTATATCCTAGCCTTCCAGGGTATGAAAACTCCATGGCCACAGTATATCAGCAAGTCACATTCTACAAAGAATTTAACTATTACGATCTGTTGTAAACTGGAAAACATTCTTGGGGCCAAATTTTTGTTGGCGTATTTAAGGATAAGTTTGGCTGTGTTAGTTTTCACACCAAGTATATGCTGGCAAGTTTGAGCACACAAATATTCACAAGGGTTTTATTACTATCACCAGATCTCCATCATCAAGACCTTGGGGGTCACAATTGAACAGAAACTTAACTAGACCAGCCTATTACAACATACTATTACAACAAGAAGTCAGGGACAGCGCATTCGGCACATGACTCACCTCCTGACTTCCAAAAGCTTGTCCACCATCAACAAGGCACAAATCAGGAATACTCTCCACCTGCCTGAATGAATGCAGGTCCAACAACACTCAAGAAACAAAACACCATCCAGGGCAAAGCAGCCTGCTTGATTGGCATCCCGTCCACCACTTTCAACATTCACGCCCACCACCATCAATGCAACAAGGCTACAGTATGTACCATCTGCAAGATACACTGCAGCAGCAGACGCACGAGATCATCTGCAAGTCCCTCTCCAAGCCACACACCATCCTGACTTGCAACTATATCGCAGTTGCTTCACTGTTGCTGGATCAAAATCCTGGAACTCCCTTCCTAACAGCACTGTGGGTGTACCCGCATCACATGAACTGCAGCGATTGAAGGCAGCAGCTCACCACCACCTTCTCAAGGGCAATTGGAGATGGCAAACAAATGCTGGTCTTGCCAGCGATGCCCAAATCCCATGAAATTAATTTAAAAAATTTGCCAAGGTTCCTTCAACGCCACCTTCCAAACCCACAATCTCTACTACCTAGGAGGACAAGGGCAACAAGATGCATGGGAACACTACCACCTGCAAGCTGCCCTCCAAGCCACACAGCAGCCTGATTTGGAACTAAATCGCTGTTCCTTCACTGTCTCTGGGTCAGAATCCTGGAACTCCCTCCCCAGCAGCACTGTGGGAGTGCTTACACCACAAAGACTGCAGTGATTCAAGGCGGCCGCTCATTACCACCTTTCCAAGTACAATTAGGGAGAGGCAATAAATGCCAATCATACACACATCCCTTGAACGAATAAAAATAAGCAATGTAAGCAGCCAATCGCATTAAAGAATTCTCAGGAGCAAACCAGAAAGTTCAAAGCACTGATTACTGTTCACTTTTTAACTAACATTTTACAGAGAGCAAAATAAAGATTGGGACATACACACGGGATTAAAGGTAGAAGCTGAAATATCAAAATTTAAAAAGAAATTTTAAATATGTGGAACTTAACTATAATGGAGAAATTTAAAACATCACAAATATAAAATTAGTTTTTGAGGGCCAGCAAGCTTGTTCAGCAGTAATTATGAACTCAGCATGCTATTAAAAACTCAGTTATACCTTATTCAACAAGGCGTAACTTTTGCAAGGGCTTCCACAGTGAGGCTAATGGCGTAAAAGTGGAAATTCTTGTCAGTTCAATGATTTCTAATTGATTGCAATCTGCAGAGACTTCAACAGCTCACCCTGTAGAGAAATGTAGAATTACTGAAAACAACTTGTGGATTTCCACATTTAACTGCGCACGTGCAGACTCCTGAAGTTGCTGTCACTTTCAGAAGAATTATAACGGGAAACTCTGGGCCATTGAATCTTACTTTTAAGAAATACTAAGTTTCTATTCTTGCTTCCTCTGGAAAACAAATTAAGTAGTACTATTAATTTCTATCTATTAAGGGACGAATTATACGTGTTGGCATATTTGAGGTGCTGTTATAAATAAAGAAACACTGGTTTAAAAATGGCTACAGGACAGCAATGAGAGAAACTGTACAGAACTCCACATAAAAAATTAATAGAATGAATCTGCACAATGAAAAGCTTTAACTGTAAAAATGAGTAAAGGGATATAGAAAGTACGTAAAAAAACATTTTAAAAAGTTATTTTTGTGAGTACCAACTTGGTGAGCCGGGAAGCTTGTACGTATGTTGATTATGACAGCGGGTGTGTCATCAGGCAGGAAGCTGGAACATAGTATTCAAGTGATAGATAGTATGAAGTGTTATATCATCAGCCTGGATGACTTACACTTCAGAATACTGAGAGAGATTAATGATAAGTGTGCCAAAGGCACAGACCATATAATTTTATGGAAACAATAGCTGTATCAAAGGACTCGAGGGTGAGAATTGCTACATTCGCTCAAGAAAATTAAAAGGGAGAAGCCAAACAACAGCAAAAAATTAGGAAATCATGAGATAACATTGATGAACAATTCGCTATGAACTAATTAGGAGCAGTCATCACTAATTTGTAAAGGACAGGGTACACTTGATTAATAGAATTGAATTCCTCAAGGAAATTATTGAATATAAGGACAAAAAAGGAATCCAGTGTATTTCTTTCTTTCAATTTTTTTTTTTTTAAAGGTACCACATAGATTTGTTGTTCAAATTAAGGCTTATGCTATTACAGCTGTAAAGGTAAAAGAGCAGCAGAGAGAATAATGACTAGAAAAAGTAGAAAGCAGAGGGCAGGGATAAATGGACGTATTATAGTTCATGTTTTCTTTCTCACCATTTTTGTTTCATGCTCACAGTAAAAAGGCCGTTTTCATAAGCAGAACAAAGATTTTTCTGAACTGAATCCTGCTGAAACCTAAGTGGAATAGCATGCAATGCAATTAACTGCTACACTCCAGCTAAGACCAGATATAAATCCAATTTCCTTCAGATGAGCCATCCAAGACGCTGGAATCAGTGAGGTAGTTCAATTATTATTTTTTTTATTAGAGATACAGCACTGAAACAGGCCCTTCGGCCCACCGAGTCTGTGCCGACCATCAACCACCCATTTATACTAATCCTACACTAATCCCATATTCCTACCATATCCCCACCTGTCCCTATATTCCCCTACCACCTACCTATACTAGGGGCAATTTATTATGGCCAATTTGCCTATCAACCTACAAGTCTCTGGTGGTGGGAGGAAACCGGAGCACCCGGCGAAAACCCACGCAGACACAGGGAGAACTTGCAAACTCCGCACAGGCAACACCCAGAATTGAACCCGGGTCGCTGGAGCTGAGACGCTAACCACTGCGCCGCCCATTTATGTAGCATTATTTCATTCACTGGCTGCCATAGATACAATGCACGTGCAAACTCCGTAACGAACTCATTATTTCATATATGAAGATAGAACAGAAGCCATACACTCTGATGCATGGTCATCAACTTGAAGCATTAACTCTGTTTCTCTCTCCACAGATGCTACCTGACCTGATGAGCATTTCTAGTATTTTCTGTTTTATCTGAAATGGTTATTAGGCTTTTCTATAGTATGCAAATCAAAACCAAAGAAATGGGTTCACATTCCCTTTGTAAAGTACAATACAGCAAAGATTTGTTTTTAAATAAAGCAATTTGTAAGTTAAGGACAGTCCCATTGCAATATTTGAGATACCAATTTACAGCACCACAGTAACTGACCTATCATTAAAAACTGGGAATTTACAAGCTCAGCTCACATTTAGAATTTACATACTTTCTTCATTTTAGAGTCTGCTACCTCTTAACCCTTTTTGCAGTTCCAAATTTATTTGAGAAATCCTCTGGATTTGCACACAGCTATTTTACCTTTGTCATCTGGCCTTGAATCCAGCTTAGACTATGGGACAGAAAAACTCTACTCTTAATTGTCCATGAGTTACCCATATAAACTTTAATACGTCAAAGTCTCAATAGCTTACCTTCGTCCATCAAACACTTTGCATGAAACTCCACCCAAAAAATTCAGCACATTCGATTCTCAAATGCAAATATTCTCCAATTGCACATATTCAGGGTTGGGCAGATGGGGGTGCTCTCAACGTTGCAATCCAACTTTTCAGGCATGGCACGAAACAAAATTATTTTTCTGCTTTTTGAGTTACAAATTTTTGAGCATTTAAAAAAATTATCCTCAGATAAATTTTGGGAGGAATTTATTCACCACCACCATAACATGTTAAGTTGCTATTCATCCAATTTGGTTTTTGTTGGACCTTGCTGTACTCAACAGGAGGACATGAAAGGTGCACAATAAATATAAATTCAAATCAAGAAAACTCAAAAAAGTCATTTCAAAGCTATTACACAAAATAAAGGTACAATATCTGTTTGCCATTTAAAACATGTATGATAGAATAAGTTGTATTAATTGCTTGAAAGCCAAGAACAGAGGTTTGCAAGCTTTTAGCTGAAGAGCCTTTTTTTAAAAAAATGGCCAAAATAAAAACTATTGAGACGAGATGAAGTTTCAACATTTCTAAACCAATGGCCAAGTGTCTCTGGTAGAATGTATAATTTGCACATATAATAAAATGTATGTATTGAATTTATGCATCAATAGAAAAAAAATAGAACTAACTAAATCATATTTTTGACACTTCAGTCTTTTTTTTGATTTTTTCTGCATACTTCTAGTATATGAATGTTCAGGTTTTATAAGTCAGTTTGCATGAATTATGTATAAGCATGTTTGGAAAGAAAATGCAAAAATAGTGAACCATATTAGTTTAATCGAAAAACAGCACATTCCACTTTGAATAAAAAAAGTAAGAAATGTACATATTAAAGAATAGTTCTTGCCTTTATTTTGATAACAGATCTTATGAGAAAATGGAATTTTAACTATAATTTTGTCAGTAGTCATCTTTAAAACAAACTTTAAGATTCGTAGAATTAAGAATTTTTTTGGCTATTCATTCTCGTGATAAAAAATAGTTTTGAATAGCACATTCTAATACATTAATGCCCCAAATATATTGCAAACAATAATGGTCATAAGCATACAACCTATTTCTTGAACCAAAGGCATTATCTAAAACCATCGTGTAGTTATACCACAAAACAAGGTTTATTTAGAGCACAATGTTTTTCGTTAAAATAATCAATTGAAACCGTAAAGTGCAGCATAACGTTTAGCCATTTATCCCTGCAATACAACCACGGCTCTTACTTTTCCTGACTTAATTTTGTTTTAGGCTTTTATCATGATAATGGGATCCAACTGGAAAAGACTGGGATCCGCAAATGAGATGTTAAAGAGCAACCTGGATCTCCAGAGCCGCAGGTTGCTGACTCCTAGCCTAGAATATAAAGAAAAATATAAAGTGCTTTTCCAATTGTTGACAGCTTTTAATCAGCATTTAGTTCCATTTTATGGGCAGAAGAGATTCTTCTATTCTTGCACTTGAGGCATATTAACTTCATGCACTTCATTTTCTTAGATGTGTATATAAACTATTGGATTTATCTGTAACCTGAAGCCACATTTCTCCTTTGATGTGAACTGAAATATTTGAAGATTGCTAAAGTCCCATTTTCTTCCTGTCCCCTCAAACTCTTAACAAATTTGCACTACAATAGAACAGATGCTTGGATTCCCTCTTTAGCCCCTCGAAAATATTATAAAAGTTCCATAAAGAGCGATAGTACCAGAGGACTAGAGGATAGCTAATGTTGTTCCTATATAGTAAAAGGGAGATAGGTGAAAACCTGGGAACTATAGACCAGTCAGCTTAATGTCAGTGATAAGATAGACACTGGAATCTATACGAAAGATTGTTCTTTAAAAAGGACCGATACAGGCCAGTCAGTCTAACCTTGGTGGAGAACGTTACTGGAAAGAAAATCCAAGAGATACCATAAACGTCATTTATAGAGGCATGGATTAATCAAGGACAGTCAGCACGGATTTTATAAGGGAAGGTTATATCTGACTAACTTGATTGATGTTTTGAGGCAGTAACAAGGATCAATCACAGTGCATCTGATGTAGTCTACATGGATTTTAGCAAGACTTGTGGCATGGTCCCACATGGGAAACTACTCAGCAATTTTAAAGCTCATGCGATCCAAGGCGAAACTGCAGGTTGGATCCAAAATTGGCTCAGTGGCAGGGAGCAACGGGTAACAACTGACAGGCATTTTTGTGACTGGAAGGCTTTTTCCAGTAGAGTTCCGAAGGGCTCAGTACTGGGTCTCTTATGGTTGACGGTATGTATCAATGGTTTAGACTTAAATGTAGGGGGCATGAATAAGTAGTTTATGATATGAAAAATCAGCCAAATGGCTGATAGTGAGGAAGAAAGCGATACATTACAAAGAACAGTACAGCACAGGAACAGGCCATTCGGCCCTCCAAGCCTGCATTGATCTTGATGCCTGCCAAAACTAAAACCTTCTGCACTTCCGGGGTCTGTATCCCTCTACTCCCTTCCTATTCATGTATTTGTTAAGATGCCTCTTGAACGTCTCTATGGTACCTGCTTCCACCACCTCCCCCGGCAACAGGTTCCAGGCACTCACCACCCTCTGTGTAAAGAACTTGCCTCGCACATCCCCTCTAAACTTTGCCCCTCTCACCTTAAACCTATGTCCCCTAGTAACTGACTCTTCCACCCTGGGAAAAAGCTTCTGACTATCCACTCTGTCCATGCCGCTTATAAATTTGTAAACCTCGATCATGTTTCCCCCTCCACCTCCGTCATTCCAGTGAAAACAATCCAAGTTTATCCAACCTCTCCTCATAGCTAATGCCCTCCAGACCAGGCAACATCCTGGTAAACCTCTTCTGTACCCTCTCCAAAGCCTCCACGTCCTTCTGGTAGTGTGGCGACCAGAATTGCATACAATATTCTAAGTGTGGCCTAACTAAAGTTCTGTACAACTGCAGCATGACTTGCCAATTTTTATACTCTATGCCCCGACCGATGAAGGCAAGCATGCCATATGCCTTCTTGACTACTTTCAGTGACCTGTGGACCTGTACGCCCAGATCTCTCTGCCTGTCAATACTCCTAAGGGTTCTGCCATTTACTGTATACTTCCCACCTGCATTAGACCTTCCAAAATGCATTACCTCACATTTGTCCGGATTAAACTCCATCTGCCATTTCTCCGCCCAAGTCTCCAACCGATCTATATCCTGCTGTATCCTCTGACAATCCTCATCATTATCCGCAACTCCACCAACCTTTGTGTTGTCCGCAAACTTACTAATCTGACCAGCTACATTTTCCTTCAAATCATTTATATATACTACAAACAGCCAGTTCTTTATCCATCTTGCCAGCTCCCCTCTGATCCCATGTGACTTCACCTTTTGTACCAGTCTGCCATGAGGGACCTTGTCAAAGGCTTTACTGAAGTCCATATAGATAACATCCACTGCCCTTCCTTCATCAATCATCTTCGTCACTTCCTCAAAAAACTCAATCAAATTAGTGAGACACGACCTCCCCTTCATAAAACCATGCTGCCTCTCACTAATAAGTCCATTTGTTTCCAAATGGGAGTAAATCCTGTCCCGAAGAATCCTCTCCAATAATTTCCCTGCCACTGACGTCAGGCTCACCGGCCTATAATTTCCTGGATTATCCTAGATACCCTTCTTAAACAAAGGAACAACATTGACAGACTATCTACACTCCCTTCCCTCGGCTCATCATCCACCAAGTCCTTCTCCTTGGTGAATACCGATGCAAAGTACTCATTTCGTACCTCACCCATTTCCTCTGGCTCCACATATAGATTCCCTTCTCTGTCCTTGAGTGGGCCAACCCTTTCCCTGGTTACCCTCTTGCTCTTTACGTACGTATAAAAAGCCTTGGGATTTTCCTTAATCCTGTTTGCCAATGACTTCTCATAACCCATTTTAGCCCTCCTGAGTTCTTGCTTAAGTTCCTTCCTACTGTCTTTATATTCCTCAAGGGATTAGTCTGCTCCTAGCCTTCCAGCCCTTACGAATGCTTCCTTTTTCTTTTTGACGAGGCTCACAATATCCCGTGTTAACCAAATTTCCCGAAACTTGCCAAACTTATCCTTCTTCCTCACAGGAACATGCTGATCCTGAATTCTAATCAACTGACGTTTGAAAGACTCCCACATGTCAGATGTTGATTTACCCTCAAAAAGCTGCCCCCAATCTAAATTCTTCAGTTCCTGCCTAATATTGTTATAATTATCCTTCCCCCAATTTAGCACCTTCACCCGTGGACTACTCTTATCCTTATCCACAAGTACCTTAAAACTTATGGAATTATGGTCACTGCTCCTGAAATGCTCCCCTACTGAAATTTCAACCACCTGGCCGGGCTCATTCCCCAATACCAGGTCCAGTATGGCCCCATCCCTAGTTGGACTATCTACATATTGTTTCAAGAAGCCCTCCTGGATGCTCCTTACAAATTCTGCCCCATCGAAGCCCCTAGCACTAAGTGAGTCCCAGTCAATATAGGGAAAGTTAAAATCACCCACCACTACAACCCTGTTACCTTTACATCTCTCCAAAATCTGTCTACATATCTGCTCCTCTACCTCCCGCTGGCTGTTGGGAGGCCTGTAGTAAACCCCCAACATCATGACTGCACCTTTCCTATTCCTGAGCTCCACCCATATTGCCTCGCTGCATGACCCCTCTGAGGTGTCCTCCCGCAGTACAGTAGATGCAACATTACGATAGATTCATATCAATGAACTGGGCAGGTGGGCAGAAAGGTGGCAAATGGAATTCAATCCAGAGAAGTATGAGGTAATGCATTTGGGGAGGACAAACAAGGTAAGAAAATACACAATAAAAGGTCAGATACGGAGAGGTGTAGAGGAACAGAGGGATCCAGCCCATTGTGTCCAGTTCTGGGCACCACAGTTTAGGAAGGATGTTAAGGCGTTAGAGAGGGTGCAGAAAAGATTCACGAGGATGGTTCCAGGAATGAAGAACTTCAGTGACGTGAATAGGTTGGAGAAGCTGGGTCTGTTTCCCTTGAAGAGAAAAGAAGATTCAGAGGAGATTTGTTGGAGGTGTTCAAAATCATGAGGGGTCTAGGAGGAGGATCCAGAACCAGAGGACATTGATTTAAGGTGATTGGCAAAAGAAAGAGTGACGTAAGGCAAAACATTTTTACGCAGCAAGTGGTTAGGATCTGGAATGCAGTGCCTGAGAGTGTGGTGGAGGCAGATTCAAACAAGGCCTTCAAAAGAGAGCTGGATAATTATCTGAAGAGAAAACATTTGCAGGGCTACGGAGAAAAGGCAGGGGAGTGGGACTAAGTGAGTTCCTCTTGCAGAGAGATGGCACAGACGCGATAGGCTGAATGGCCGCCTTCTGTGCTGTAACCATTCTATGACCTTGGAATGCACATATACAGATCTCTGAAGATCACAGGACAGGTAGATAAGGTAGTCAAGGCATATGGGATGCTTTCCTTTATTGGCCAAGGCTTGGAATATGAGAGCAGGGAGGTTATGCTGGAACTGTATGAAACATCAGTTGGACCACAGCTCGAGCACTGCACAGAGTTCTGGTCACTGCATTGCAGGAAGGATGTGATTGCACTAGAGGGGATACAGAACACATTTATGAGGACGTTACGTAGAAAGATAGAAAATAGGAGCAGAAGTAGGCCATTTGGCCCTTCAAGCCTGCTCCGCCATTCATAACGATCATGGCTGATCATCCAACTAAGTAATCTGTTCCCGCTTTCGCCCCATATCCAGCTATATCTAACTCCATCTTGAAAACATATAACGTTTTGGCCTCAACTCTTTTCTGTGGTAGCGAATTCCACAGGCTCACTACTCTCTGGGTGAAGAAACTTCTCCTCATCTCACTCCTGAATGGTATACCCCATATCCTTGGACTATGACCCCTGGTTCTGAACTTCCCCCACCATCGGGAACAAACTTCCTGCATCTACCCTGTCAAGTCCTGTTGGAGTTTTATAGGTTTCTATAAGTTTTATAGGTTTCACTCTTCTGAACTCCAGCAAATATAATCCTAACCGACTCAATCTCTCCGCATACGTCAGTCCCGCCATCCCAGGAATCAGTCTGGTAAACCTTCGCTGCATTCCCTCTAGAGCAAGAACATCCTTCCTCAGATAAGGAGACCAAAACTGCACACAGTATTCCATTTGTGGCCTCACCAAGGCCCTGTATAATTGCAGCAAGACATCCCTGCTCCTGTACTCGAATTCTCTCACTATGTTGCCAGAAATGGAGAATTTTAGCTATGAGGAAAGACTGGATAGGCTGAGTTTGTTTTCTTTGGGACAGGGGAGGCTCAGGGGAGATTTAATTGAGGTGCATAAAATTATGAGGGGCCTACATAGAGTGGATAGGAAAGATGTATTTCTGTTGGCAGAGAAGTCAATAACCAGGGGGCATAGATTTTAAATTAATTGGTGGAAGGAATAGAGGGGTGGTGAGGAGAATTTTTTTTCACCCAGAGGATGGTGGGGGTCTGGAACTCACTGCCCAAAAAGAGTGGTAGAAGCAGAAACTTTTACTGCATTTAAAAAGCACTTGGATTTGCACTTGAGGGGACGTAATCTACAGGGCTATGAACCAAGAGCTGGGAGGTTGAATTAGACTGGATAGTCCAATATTATTGAGAAGTTAAGAACTGGTATAGGACTCTGGTTGGTGACACTTAAATGTGCTGTACACAGTTCTGGTCTCTATACTACAAAAAAAGACAGTAGCATTGGAGAAAGTGCAAAAATGATCTACAAGGAAGATATCAGAACTAAAATTAAAGTTATGGGGAAAAATTAAGAGTGTGGGACTTTTCATTTCCTGAAGAGAAGACCGATAGAGGTCTTGAAAATTATGCATGGATTGGACAGGGTAGATGAAGAATGTTTCCATTTGTGGGAGGATCCAAATCTAGGGGCCATAAATACAAGATAGTTATTAATAGATCCAATGGGGGAATAAGGAGAAATTTATTTACTCAGAGTGGAACTCTACCACAGAAAGTGGTAGATAGGCAAATAGTCTAGATGCTTTCAGAAGAAAATTAGCTGTGTGCGTGACAGATATGGGAATAGAAAGATATGCTGAAAGGCTGAGATGAGGCAATAGGAATGAAGTACTGTCCAAAAAAACAACTTTACTGTCTCACTCTCAACCTAAAAAGATCCAAGTTAAACAAGCTCAGGTTTCCTAAGCAAGACTCCAATATTTATAATTATAAGGCCCTATGCAGTAACAGTGCAATGGACCAGAGTCTCGCAAAAGAAAACAAATGGAAGGAAACGCAGCAGAACAAATTAAAACTCTGATTTGAAAATCACAAGCCTCCGCTTGTCAGTCACAATGCAACAGAACTCAGCATTCCTTCCTAATTATCAATGATTAAAACAAATGATCAACTCCTCTTTGATTTGTTAAGGCCCATGTTGAAGCTTGTGTGCATTAATGGAGCAGGAACTGCTGAGAGAAACTATCACTAGCTGTAATATCTACTAAAATCAGAAATGGCAGATATATATTCTTTTAGACTCTAATTTTATTTGTACACTGTAGAACAAAGACTAGGTATGCTTGGGATTTCATCCATATGCATCAGGGGTGAAATTGATTTTTATTTTGATGAGGATATATTTCTATATCCACACTATGCAAGTGCTTAAAATGGCAGGAAGTCTTAACAGATTTCATCCAAGAAGACAGTTTCAGACGCTAGAGAAGTAGTATCAAATTGAACAGGATATGATCAGTTACAGGTATGGCTGCAAGTTGATTTTGGCATTAGGACTACACTGACATAATGCAGTGGACTGCAAATTGCATTGTTACATCGATTATTTCTCTTGAAGACATGGACATAGTGGGCTGGATTTTTTAGTCGGAACAGCAAGGCTAACAGCGGTCACCGTTATTAACACGTCAACAAGGGGACAACTTCCAGCGAATGTACACACAGTTTAACACAAAAATTAGGAATGCTGGACGAGATGCCCTACTCCTCCTGATTTTTTGATGGTGAGTCTCTTGAACAGCATGAAGCTGCTGTATTCATCCAGCGAAAGTCCATTAAACTCTCCAGGAAAAAGTTAGGACTTGTCCATTGCAGTGCAAGCAACTTTTTTTTTAAATCGCATGGTAAGTATTAATTACTGCTAAGCAATCCCAGTCACCAAAAACTAACTTCAAGTATTGCATCTCAATCCTTCAAATTTTAATTGTTGGAGATATAAAAACATATAAATAATTTTCTTTGTCTCTCTCTCTCTCTATCCAATCTGTCTTTCTTTTTTTGCTTTTTGTACCAGATTTGACATTGAATTAAATATCTAACTGACCATTTTCTGGTTCATATTCTGCACTGCTCATTAATTATTCCTTAATCTGATCAGGCGAGGAGATACGTAGTTATTTTCCCTGTTCACACAGGTCCCAGATCTTCAATAGAGGGCGCTGTATTTTTGATAGTCGGCTGACAGGAACCTCCAGCGCAAGAGCACATAAAATGTCCATGGACAAGTGCAACGAGCTGCTATTGCTGTTGATCACCACTTTCAGCAAAATTCAGCCCTACAAATAATTTGGATTGTGGGGACAGACATGCCACTGTTGCACAAATATAATTAAGTCAGCTTCAATTGAGATGCACATATAAAATAACCAGGCACAGTACAATTAAATTCTCTACAAAGTTAACTTGCATATTTGTAGTTAATGATGGTAGTAAGAGCTCAAATGAAAAATATGGTTAAATTGGACCTTTAAAACAAGGATGAACCTATGTGTATACTGTTCCAGCATCAAACTGTATCAAAACAACCCTCAAGTATCTTACAAGAGTGCTTCAGCAACGCTGCTATATCAAATCTGTGACAAGAGTCTCTGTGAACTTTGAAAACATAAAATAAATGCTGAAACATTTAAATTTTTTCTCCAGATTTCATAGCCTTTTGCTGAAGGAAAGCTACTTTCTCCATCTATTAGATCTTAACCTTATATCCCTGCTAAAATATTAAAATGGCAGAATCATTCTAGCAAGTTGTCCACGTACATGATTTCACAAGTTTTTAAGGGCTTGTATCTTGAAGAGCACATCATTTCACTCATCACAACTTCCTCTAGATTGTTCATCGCTCAGGTGTCTTCACAATGAAGATACACACCATTATGTTGTTTGGCACTACCACTGTGCTAAATGGGATAAATTTCAAACAGATCTAGCTACTCAAAATTGGGCATCCATGAGGTGCTGCGGGTCATCAGCAGCAGCAGAACTGTATTCAACTACAATCTAACCTCATGGCCCAACATATCTCCTACTCTAGCATTACCATCAAGCAAGGACCAACCCTGGTTCAAATGAAGAGTGCAGGAGGGAATGCCAGGAGCAGCACCAGGAATACATAAAAATGAAGTGTCAGCCTGGTGAAGCGACAATACAGGACTACTTGCGTGCCAAACAGCATAGAACCATAGAAAAATTACGGCACAGAAGGAGGCCATTCAGCCTGTCGTGTCCGTGCCAGCTGAAGAAACTAGCCACTCAATCTAATCTCACTTTCCAGCACCTGGTCCATAGCCTTGCAAGTTACAGTACTTCAGGTGCATGTCCAGGTACCTTTTAAAAGAATTGAGGGTTTCTGCCTCCACCATCGATTCAGGCAGTGAATTCGAGACACCCACCATCCTCTGGGTGAAAAGGTTTTTCATCATGATCCCTCTAATCCTTCTACCAATCACCTTAAATCTGTGCCCCTTTGTAATTGACCTCTCCACTCGGGGAAACAGGTTCTTCCTATCTACTCTGTCTAGGCCCCTCATAATTACGTACACCTCTATTAAGTCACCCCTTGGCCTCCTCTGTTCTAAGGAAAACAACCCTAACCTATCCAATCTTTCCTCATAGCTGCAACTTTCAAGCCCTGGCAACATTCTTGTAAATCTCCTCTGTACTCTCTCCAGAGCAATTATGTCCTTTCAGTAATAGGGTGACCAGAACTTTACGCAATACTCCAACTGTGACCTAACCAGCATTACATCCCTGCTTTTGAATTCTATACTTCGGCCAATAAAGGAAAGCATTCTATATGCCTTCTTCACCACTTTATCTACCTATCCTGCCACTTTCAGGGACCTGTGGACATGCACTCCAAGTCTCTCACTTAATAAGGAACATGTTCTCAATATACTCCCATTTTATTGTGTCTTCCCTCGCTTTATTGCCCTCCCCAAATGCATTACCGCATGCTTATCTGGATTGAATTCCATTTGCCACTTTTCCGCCCACTCAACCGAACCATTGATATCTTTCTGGAGTCTACAGCCGTCCTCTTCATCATCAACAACACGGCCAATTTTTGTGTCATCAGCAAATTTCCAAATCCAGCCTCCCACTTTTAAGTCCAAGTCATTAATATATACCACAAACCGCAATGGACCCAACACTGAGCCCTGTGGAACACCACTGGAAACAGCTTTCCATTCACAAAAACATCCATCGACTACTACCCTTTTTTTTCCCTAGCACTGAGCCAATTTTGGATCCAATCTGTCACTTTCCCCTGTATCCCATGGGCTTTCATTTTACTCACCAGTCTGCCATGTGGGTCCTTGTCAAATGCCTTACTAAAATCCATGTAGACCGCATCCACTGCACTTCCCTCATCAATCTTCCTTGTTACTTCCTCAAAAAACTCAAGTAAGTTAGTAAGACATGAACTTCTCTCACAAATCCATGCTGACTATCCCTGATTAATATGTGCCTAAGTGGCAGTTTATCCTGTCCCTCAGAATAGATTCTAACAATTTGCCCACCACCGAGGTCAGACTGACTAGCCTATAACTATTTGGCCTATTCTTCGCACACTTTTTAAACAATGGTACCACATTCGCAGACCTCCAATCATCTGGTATCTCTCCTCAGTGCATCTATTTCCTCCCTGGCTTCCTTTAACAACCTGGGATGCAATCCATCCAGTCCTGGCGATGTATCCATTTTCAAGGATGTCAGACCCTCTAGTACTTACTCTCTCATTATGCTTATTGTATCTAGTATTTCACACTCCTCCTCTTTAACTACAATGTCTACTTCAACCCTCTCCTTTGTGAAGACAGAGTCAAAAAACTCATTAAGAACCCTGCCCACATCTTCTGCATTCCATGTGTAAGTTCCCTTGTACATTTCTGATGGGCCCTACCCTTTCCTTAGTTATCCTCTTGCTCTTAATGTACTAATAAAACATCTTTGGGGTTTTCCTTGATTTTACCTGCCAATATTTTTTCATGTCCTCTCTTTGCTTTACTACTTACCTTTTTTATTTCACCCCCGCACTTTCGATACTCCTCTAAGCTTTCTAAAGTATTAAGATTTTTGGCTTTATGCAGAAGGAGCATGCAATAGACAGAGCAATTCCACTACAAACAGATCAGATCTAACCTCTGCAGACCCACCACATCCAGTTGTGAATGGAGGTGGACAATTAAACAACTAACTGGAGGAGGCGGCTCCACAAATATCCCCATCCTCAACGATAGGAGAGCCCAGCACATCAGTGCAAAAGACAAGGCTAAAATATTTGCATCCATCTTCAGCCAGAAGTGCCCAGTGGATGATCCATTTCGGCCTCCTCCTGAGGTCCCCAGCATCACAGATGCCAATCTTCAGCCAATCCAATTCACTCCACGATATCAAGAAACAGCTGAAGGCACTGGATACTGCAAATGTTACGGGCCCTGACAATATTCCAGCAATAGTACTGAAGACACGTGCTCCAGAACTATCCATACCCCTAGCCAAGCTGTTCCAGTACATCTACAACACTGGCATCTACCCAGTCATGTGGAAAATTGCCCAAGTACATCCTATCTGCCAAAAGCAGGACAAATCCAACCCGGCCAATTACTGCCCCATCAGTAAAGTGATGGAAGGTGTTGTCGACAGTGCTGTCAAGCGGTACTTGCCCAGCATTAACGTGCTCACTGACACTCAGTTTGGGTTCTGCTAGGGCCACTCAGCTCCTGACCTTACTACAACATTGGTCTAATCACGGACAAAAGAGCTGAACTCCAGAGGTGAGGTGAGAGTGACTGCCCTTGACATCAAGGCAGCATTTGACAGAGTATAGCATCAAGGAGCCCGAGCAAAACTGGAGTCAATGGGAATCAGGGGGAAAACTCTCTGCTGGTTGGAGTCATACCTAGCACAAAGGAAGGTGGTTGTGACTGTTGGAGGTCAATCATCTGAAGACAGGACTGCAGAGTTGGTCAAGATTGTGTCCTAGGCCCAATCATCTTGTGCTGTTTCAATGACCTTCCCTCCATCATAAGTTCAGAAGTGGGGATGTTCACTGATTGCACAATGTTCACAATGCACACATTCATGACTCCTCAAATACTGAAGCCAGATGTAGCAAGAGCTGGACATACCCAGGCTTGGGCAAAGTGGCAAACATTCGTGCCACACAAGTGCCAGGCAATGACCATCTCAAAGAAGAGAGAATCTAACCATCTCCTCTTGATTTCAATGGCACTGCCATTGCCTGACTTTCAACATCCTGGGGATTACCATTGACCAGAAACTGAACTGGACCAGCCACATAAATGCTGCGGCTGCAAGAGCAGGTCAGAGGTGGAGGAATTCTGCAGCGAGTAACTCACCTCCTGACTCCCCAATGCCTGTTCACCATCTATAAGGCACAAGTCAGGAGTGTGATAGAATACTCTCCACTTGCCTGGATGGGTGCAGCCCACTCAAGAAGCTCAACACCATCCAGGACAAAGCAGCCCACTTGATTGGCACCCATCCCACCACCTTCAACAGTCACTCCCTCTCCCACCAACACACAGTGGCAGCAGTGTGTACCATCCACAAGATGCACTGCAACAATTCAACAAGGATCATTCGACAGCGCCTTCCGAACCTGCGACCTCTACCACCTAGAAAGACAAGTGCAGCAGATGCATGGAAGCACCACCCACCTGCAAGTTCTTCTCCAAGCCACACACCATCCAGATTTGGAACTATATCATGTTCCTTCATTGTCGCTGGGTCAAAATTATGGAACTCCCTTCCCAACAGCACCTTCTCAAGAGCAATTAGGGATAAGAAATAAATGCTGGCCTAGCCAGCGATGCCCACATCCCATGAACGAATTAAAAAATAATTGCTCAAGCTTCATTAAGTAACCCTATACACTCACTTCCATTGTAGACCAGATAGCAATATTTTCCATGAAGCTTTTAAGATAAATTGGCTTTCTTACACCCTATTTGACAAATATCCTTGTGTGAAAGCACCCATAAATTATTTTTCTTTTATCACAAATCAGTAACATACAGTATTACGACCGACCGCTCCAGTCAAAGCCCCCAATCAAAATATATGATTCTGATTGTGGTGGGACCAACGCACTGTTATTTCAATCGCAGCGCTCCATAGATCAGCTAACACATCACTTAAAACTTTCCAAATTAAAGAAAGACCCAGCAATTGTACCATCTATTAACCCCCGAATGACACTAACCAAACCAGGTATCTTTAAATCAACAAATTAACTCTAATTAGAAGAACTAAATTCTTAAACACTGCAAAGATATAAACAACATTTAAAACAGAAAAAATTAGCGTCCTTGCAAATTTACAATCCAATGTTGCTCCAAGTCCTCACAGGAAGTTGCTCCAAGTATTCACAGGATGTTGCTTTCCTTCTCGAGCGAATTTCAACAATTAACGACTTGCAAACATTTTCAATCTGACTTGAGTTTTTGAGGGATAAAAGATCGTCCCAGTCTAACTACCCATTCTTCAATTTAAATTACCAGAGATCTCTGTTTTGTGCTTGACTTTTTCTTAGAATTTTGAGAGATAATCATAAACAGACTAAAATACTATTCCTTCAGTTAAAATGGTTGCGAGCTCTTTTTCAGGTGCCTGAACACCACAGCTGTGTCTTCTGTGTATGTCAGTGTGTTCTGTTAGGACAAACTGTCTTCAACTCATAAACCAGTTCAAAACTGAATTGTAACAAATGTATCATATCAGCCTCACTCCCAGTGGCCTTTGAATCACAGTCTCCAAATGGCTGTTTCTAGGGCAACAAAAATGCACCTTCCTATAACTCCTGAGGCTTGCTGGTTCTTAAGGCAATACTGATCCCTTACAAGCCTTAAAGGCAAACCGCATATTCCAAAAAAAACTACAGGATCGTGACAACAGTAATCCAGGGAAATAAGAATTTTGCCAATCCATCTGAAGATCCCATACCTAGAGATAACCTGGAGTTTTGTTACTAGAACACATTTTGGTCATACCATCCTTTTATCACAGATCCTTGCCAAACCCATTGCCTTCACTCACCATAAGGCACCTTAGCTTTCGCATTAAGTTGGGGCAAAACATGGCTCACAAACTGCTAAATGCCTTGCGAATGTTCTTACCTACTGTGTGCTCTAAGATGCAATAAAAAGGCACTAGAAGACAGCAAGACAGGAAACCTCTTCCAAGTGCATAGAAATCTCGCCACAGCACCTCCTGGATGAGCTGTTACCAGGCCATCTCATTCTTCAATTTATAGTTGCTTGATGGGCCAATGTTGCAAGGCAACAACTCTCCCCTCTCCCAGGAAACGCAACTTGTGCAAGAGAAACTGCAGAGTGACAAGGAATTGCAGACACAGTGGTTGGAAGATGGGGAGAGAAAGGGAAGAAATCAGGGTAGTAGTGGGAGAGTCAGCAGTATGGTTAGTTTCAATCTTAGACACATTAGACAACTGGAAATGCTACCTGTTGAAATTGTCAATGTAAAACAGTAGCAGGCCTTTACTACCATCGGAGCATTGAGCAAAAACTCAATGTACTGGATTTGAAAGCCTATCTGCCATCGGAAACGGTGGTGGGGGGGATGGGGCAATGAAGATCATTATGGCAGAGGTCCACCACTGACCCCGATGGCAGCAGGCCCCATGCCGATCTCAGCGGCGAGGCCTCGTGGCGGCTGCCCCACCACTCAGCGACAGGAACCCCCCCCCCCTTTTCAATATATAAACTAATTTACAGATCTGATTTAATGAGGGTCCCGTCTTCTCCTTAAATCACCACACAGATTTTCATTTGGGTGGCCGACAATGCTGTGCCTACGAATGCCCATTCAGGGAAACCTGACCCGGCAACTCTGGGGGCGGGGGTCGGGGGGGTGGCGGAGGGAGAGAGAGGTGGAAGGATGATTTATTTTTCTCTGCACGGAAGGGGGAAATGGGGTGACAACACTGTGGATTTGTCGGTGGGGGGGCGGGGGGAGGAGGAGAAGAAAGGGCAGAAATGTTTTGAAATGCCATTGGAGGGGTGGGAAAATGCTTGGAAAGGTAAAGTAATTGTTTTTTGTGAAACGTTCACTTACCTGGCCTTAAATTTTAAATGTCCATCGAGGGCTATAAGCTCTTTAAAAATGGCACTGGCATCTGCACATTGGCACCGGACACCGTTGTCGGCGACCACCCGCCCCACATCATCTCGGGGGACTGGCGCCACGGCCATTCAATTGAGCAGTCATGTTTAAAATTGCGGTGGCTCCGTGACGTAGGGCCCACGCGGGCGGGCCCATTGTTTCTCCCAATTACATAGGCAAAAGCAGTTGAGACCAACTAACTCTAGTTATAGCTTCGTCTCCTGCTTTGAGACTTTCGAATGAGCTGAAGTATAAAAGCAACTCATATACAAGGAGAAAGAGGGTAACTAGAGAAAGGATTGGCCCACTAAAGGACAAAGGAGGAATGTTATGCTTGGACTCAGAGAAAATGGGTGAGATTCTAAACGAGTACTTTGCATCGATATTCACCGAGGAGAGGGACATGACGGATGTTGAGGTTAGGAACAGATGTTTGATTACTCTAGGTCAAGTCGGCATAAGAAGGGAGGAAGTGTTGGGTATTCTAAAGGGCATTAAGGTGGACAAGTCCCCAGGTCCGGATGGGATCTATCCCAGGTTACTGAGGGAAGCGAGAGAGGAAATAGCTGGGGCCTTAACAGATATCTTTGCAGCATCCTTAAACACGGGTGAGGTCCCGGAGGACTGGAGAATTGCTAATGTTGTCCCCTTGTTTAAGAAGGGTAGCAGGGATAATCCAGGTAATTATAGACCGGTGAGCCTGACGTCAGTGGTAGGGAAGCTGCTGGAGAAGATACTGAGGGATAGGATTTATTCCCATTTGGAAGAAAATGGGCTCATCAGTGATAGGCAACATGGTTTTGTGCAGGGAAGGTCATGTCTTACCAACTTAATAGAATTCTTTGAGGAAGTGACAAAGTTGATTGATGAGGGAAGGGCTGTCGATGTCATATACATGGACTTCAGTAAGGCGTTTGATAAGGTTCCCCATGGCAGGCTGATGGAGAAAGTGAAGGCGCTTGGGGACCAAGGTGTACTAGCTAGATGGATAAAGAACTGGCTGGGCAACAGGAGACAGAGAGTAGCAGTAGAGGGGAGTTTCTCAAAATGGAGACGTGTGACCAGTGGTGTTCCACAGGGATCCGTGCTGGGCCCACTGTTGTTTGTGATATACATTAATGATTTGGAGGAAAGTATAGGTGGACTGATTAGCAAGTTGGCAGACGACACTAAGATTGGTGGAGTAGCAGATAGTGAAGGGGACTGTCAGAGAATACAGCAGAATATAGATAGATTAGAGAGTTGGGCAGAGAAATGGCAGATGGAGTTCAATCAGGGCAAATGCGAGGTGATGCATTTTGGAAGATCCAATTCAAGAGTGAACTATACAGTAAATGGAAAAGTCCTGGGGAAAATTGATGTCCAGAGAGATTTGGGTGTTCAGGTCCACTGTTCCCTGAAGGTGGCAACGCAGGTAAATAGAGTGGTCAAGAAGGCATACGGCATGCTTTCCTTCATCGGACGGGGCATTGAGTACAAGAGTTGGCAGGTCATGTTACAGTTGTATAGGACTTTGGTTCGGCCACATTTGGAATACTGCGTACAGTTCTGGTCGCCACATTATCAAAAGGATGTGGATGCTTTGGAGAGGGTGCAGAGGAGGTTCACCAGGATGTTGCCTGGTATGGAGGGCGCTAGCTATGAAGAGAGGTTGAGTCGATTAGGATTATTTTCATTAGAAAGACGGAGGTTGAGGGGGGACCTGATTGAGGTGTACAAAATCATGAGAGGTATAGACAGGGTGGACAGCAAGAGGCTTTTTCCCAGAGTGGGGGTTTCAATTACTAGAGGACACGAGTTCAAAGTAAAAGGGGAAATGTTTAGGGGGGATATGCGTGGAAAGTTCTTTACGCAGAGGGTGGTGGGCACCTGGAACGCGTTGCCAGCGGAGGTGGTAGACGCGGGCACGATGGATTCTTTTAAGATGTATCTAGACAGATACATGAATGGGCAGGAAGAAAAGAGATACAGAACCTTAGAAAATAGGCGACATGTTTAGAGAGAGGATCTGGATCGGCGCAGGCTTGGAGGGCCGAAGGCCCTGTTCCTGTGCTGTAATTATCTTTGTTCTTTGTTCTTAACTCTTTACCTGTTAAACGCAAGATTGCTGGGGAATCTTTAACTTTTTACAATTGCATCACTATAAAATGTATTCCTCCCTCATGAAAGCACATATTCCTAATACTGCAGACTATTCTCCTGTTCTCATTGCTACCTTTAAATTGCACTTATACTCCAGAACAGCAGTTTAATTGAGGCAGCAAAAAAATTGCGATATAATTAGCAGTACTTGCCTTTGTGGACAGTAGCACTATTGGTACATGGCCCACTTGAGATGGCCGATTTCATCTCATGAGTGTACTATGCTTGGCGTTTGTCAATGCAAACCAACCGTCACAGATCTCCGACTCTCTTCCCTCCACCTCCCCCAAATTATGGAATGTTTATAATCAGTAATTCAAAACAATCACACCAGGGAACCTACCTGCATTGTAAATTGAATGGATTCTACAGCATTGGCACCCCAGCAATGCTGCGAAACCATTTCACCCAAAAAACCTCTACAAAAGTTCCAAGTACTTTATACTAGAGTGCTACATCTTAATAAAGCCAGCAGGACCAGTCCCCCTCTGGAACAACACACATCAGTTGGACAAGCAGAGATGGTTATTGGTTCATTAGTGTTCTTAGTTAATTGGCAGATTTGGTTAAAATAAATGAAGAGGCTTTATGGAGGCAGAGACCAGACCACAACATTTCAAAAATAAATTAAGTGGAGTAAAAGTAAAAATATTTTAGCCACTGTGCTTACTGGAATAAAGCATGATTTGAATAAAATACTATTTACACCAGAAGTTCATTTGTCAGAGTATATAAAAGGAAAGAAATGAAGTTCATCTTAGACAGGAATCTCAAGCAGAGTCATAAAGAGGAACAGTAACTGGTATACACATAGAACTAGCTTACCATTTAGGATTTCTACATAATGGTCATTAAAAACAATTATCTTACTTAATCATTAACTCTGCAATATGACCTGCTTTACACGTCTAGTACACAACCATCAGTTTTCTTGTGCTCGGTTTTCCCATAAAATCAGACCCAAACTGGCAAAAATCCATTTGCGAAGCATTGAATATAGGGCAGAGTTTTGCTTGGCTCAGTTACTCATTTTACTGGATCTTGAACTGAATTTCTGTGAACGGGACTTCAATAAAAATGATTCAGCTATTATTTTATTTTGATTTCTAATTCAAGCAAAAAGAAAAGCCAAGGATGCAAAAAGGTCATTCAGCCTATTGAAGCTGTCTGGTATCTGCTCTCATCACAGCATCCACCTGTATCTTCAACAACTCCCATGGTGCCTGTCAGACATTTGAAAACAAAATCGCTCTTGGGGATAGTTTGTTTTACCTTTAATTTTTACGACTATACTGTCCAGGCTTACTCTGAAGCAACCTCTTTCTTTCAAAGTCTATACTATTCAAATATTTAATACCTAAATCAGATTGCCCTTAAACTTCTCCAATTTTACTTCATAGCTTTTCTCCCAACTGGGATCAGCACTGTTGCACCTTTTCCACACCTATATGAGTAGAACTTAAAAACAAAAAGGGGGCAATCACTTGGCTGGGCGTGTACTACCGGCCTCGAATCAGGGAGAGATAGAGGAGCAGATATGTAGGCAAATATCAGAGAGATGTAAAAATAATAAGGTAATAATAGTAGGGGATTTCAACTTCCCCAATATCAACTGGGATAGTCTTAGTGCAAAAGACTTAAAGGGGGCGGAATTCTTAAAATGCATACAGGAGAGCTTTTTGAGCCAGTATGTAGAAAGTCCTACAAGAGAAGGGGCGGTATTGGACCTAATCCTAGGGAATGAAGCCGGACAAGTGGTAGAAGTGTCAGTGGGGGAGCATTTCGGGGTTAGTGACCATAACTGTGTAAGATTTAAGGTAGTTATGGAAAAAGGACAAAGATGGACCAGAATTAAAGGTAGCGAATTGGGGCATAGATGATTCCAATATGATAAAACAGGATCTGGCCAAAGTGGACTGGGAGCAGCTACTTGTAGGAAAGTCTACATCAGACCAGTGGGAGTCAAAGAGGAAATAGTGAGAGTTCAGAGCCAACATGTTCTCGTTAAGATGAAGGGTAGGACCAACAAGTCCATGGAACCCTGGATGTCAAGGGATATGGAGGATTGGATCAGGAAATAAAAAGGAGGCTTCTGGCAGATTCAGAGGACTGAAAACAGCGGAGGCCCTAGAGGAGCATAGAAAGTGTAGGAGGGGGGGTACTTAAAAAAGAAATTAGGAGAGCGAAGAGGGGACATGAAAAAACACTGGCAGGCAAGACAGAAGAAAATCCTAAGGCGTTATATTAAGGGCAAGAGGATAACCAGGGAAAGAGTAGAGCCCATTACGGACCAAAGTGGCAATCTGTGTGTGTGGAGCCAGATGGCATAGGTGAGGTTTTACATGATTACTTTTCATCTGTGCTCACTATGGAGAAAGACGATGTAGGCGAAGAGATCAGGGAGGGGGATTGTGATATACTTGAACATATTAGCTTTGAAAGGGAGGAAGTATTAGCTGTTTTAGCAGGCTTTAAAGTGGATAAATCCCCAGGCCCAGATGAGATGCATCCCAGGCTGCTGTATGAGGCAAGGGAGGAGATGGAAGGGGCTGACACAAATTTTCAAAAACTCTCAGGCCACAGGAGAGGTACCAGAGGACTGGAGGACAGCAAATGTGGTACTATTATTCAAGAAGGGTAGCAGGGATAAACCCGGCAATTACAGGCCGGTGAGTCTAACACTGGTAGGGAAACTATTGGAAAAAATTCTGAGGGACAGGATTAATCTCCACTTGGAGAGGCAGGGATAGTCAGCATGGCTTTGTCAGGGGGAGATCGTGTCTAACAAACTTGATTGAATTTTTCGAGGCGGTGACTAGATGGGTAGATGAGGGTAAAGCAGTTGATGTAATCTACATGGATTTCAGTAAGGCTTTTGATAAGGTCCCACATGCGAGATTAGTTAAGGTCAGAGCCGATGGGATCCAAGGTAATTTGGATCTAAAATTGGCTTAGTGGCAGGAGGCAGAGGATGATGGTCGAGGGTTGTTTTTTCAAGTGGAAGCCTGTGACCAGTAGTATACCACAGGGATCAGTGCTGGGACCCTTGCTGTTTGCAGTGTACATTAATGATTTAGACACGAATATAGGAGGTATGATCAGCAAGTTCACAGATGACACGGAAATTGGTGGTGTCGTAAATAGTGAGGAGGAAAGCATTAGATTACAGAACGATATAGATGGGCTGGTAAGATGGACAGAGCAGTGGCAAATGGAATTTAATCCTGAGGAGTGTGAGGTGATGCATTTTGGGAGGACTAACAAGGCAAGGGAATATACAATGGATGGTAGGACCCTAGGAAGTACAGAGGGTCAGAGGAACCTTGGTGTACTTGCCCATAGTCACTGAAGGCAGCAGCACAGGTAGATAAGGTGGTTAAGAAGGCATAAGGGATACTTGCTTTTATTAGCTGAGGCATAGAATATAAGCGCAGGGAGGTCATGATGGAGCTGTATAAAACGCTAGTTAGGCCACAGCTGGCGTACTGTGTACAGTTCAGGGCACCAGACTATAGGAAGGATGCAATTGCACTGGAGGGGGTTCAGATGAGATTCACCAGGGTGTTACATGAGGTGGAGCATTTCAGTTATGAAGAGAGACTTTAAAGGCTAGGGTTGTTTTCCTTAGAGCAGAGAAGACTGAGGGGGGAACATGATTGAGGTACACAAAATTATGAGGGGCACCGATAGGATAGATAGGAAGAAACTTTTTTACTAAGCGGAGGGGTCAATAACCATGGGGCATAGATTTAAGGTATGGGGCTGGAGGTTTAGAAGGGATTTGAGGGAAAAAAATTCACTCGGAGGACGGTTGGAATCTGGAACAGACTGCCTGAAGAGGCGGTAGAGGCAGGAACCCTCACAACATTTAAGAAGTATTTAGATGAGCACTTGAAACACCAGAGCATACAAGGCTATGGGCCAAGGGCTGGAAAATAGGATTAGAATAGTTAGGTGCTTGATAGCCAGCACAGACACGATGGGCTGAAGGACTTGTTTCTGTGCTGTTTAACTCTATGACTCTGTGACTGCATATATATTTTGTTTTTCATTGTAGCCCAAACTGATCATGGTATAGCTTCAATAGTCCATTACAAACACTATTCATGCTTTTAAATCCCTTCTCTACATTGTCAGGACATTGGGGGGGGGGGGGGGGGGGAAATCACATGTTTACCATGACTTCCTGTGCCAAACCACAAAGCACATAATGAGAAAAGGGCATTGAGCCCATTAGTGCCTCTATAGACTGTGCACAAGATGTCCAATAATCAATTTTATCCAATCCATTCATTTTGCTGAAAATCAAAGAAGATGAAAATACACAGCTACCGCCAAGAGAAGACAATTACAGACACAGCGATCCTGAGATCACTAGACAAAAATGAAGAAACCTACCTATCCACAAAGACCTTACAATCTCTCATCCCCCACTATCACAATATCCAACATCCTTGCATCGATCACTCTATGTTCCAAGAATAAACTCCAAAATATTGTTCCCAGATCACAAAGTAATCTGAAGTAGGGATATCCAATCTTGTGCAACAATGTACTGAGTCACATCTATTTTGTATTTGCTCGCGTCCTTAGATGATATTCATAATTAGATACACGATGGATCGGCATTCAGAAATTCAAGGCTTAAATCAAGGCCAGCCAACACTTCTGCTAAAGGCATTTTTGTTAAAGCGTTTTCTTTTGAAGTGGCTAATCCAATAAAGTGAATACATGTGTACACGGATTTTCAAAAGGTTTTGGATAAGTGTCTCACAAGGCTTGTTAGAAATGTGTCACAACATGGACAAAATGTTGATGGATTATACAGGAAACAAAGGATTAGAATAGGGCTGGAAGTGATATACCTCAAGTTAATATTGGGAACATTTTTGCTGTCTACGTGTAGATGATCTGGAATGAGCGCAGCAAGTACAATCCCAAAATTTACTGATAATATAAAAGTAAAAGAATTTGGCAAACAGTACTGAAAAATCCTTCAAGAGGACAGGTTAGCAGAATGGACAAGCCGGTGACATACACAACTGAATAAGCTACAAGGAAGGGAGTCGATAATAGTGAGGGAAGAACGTAAAGAGAGCGCTGGAAGAGGCCAAGCTTGAGAAAAAAAGTGATGGGAACGAAGAAGAGGTGCTGTGAAAAGGCAAGAGGGAAATGATGGAAGCAGCCAAATAGAGATGAAATATCAAGCTGCAGAAAGGGGTGCTGATGACAAATTTGAAAGAGGGGGACAGTACTGGAGAAGATGGAACCATTTACAATGTCCATGAGCATATGGGCCAGGAAGGAAAGTTGGGTGATCATTCTTCGCTTACCAATCACTTCTCCCTTCGTCGGCACCCTACTGATTTATCATGAGCAAAAATCACACGATAGCCAATAATCTTAACCATAAAGAGACTAAATTAAATTTAAGTTTATCCAACAGTAAACCTAGTTTTTTTTTTTAAATATAAAATAGACAGCTCGAATGGCAATGATGCTTCCAAATCCATTTTTACCTCCTGTAGACGTATCTTTATATATTTTTTTTATCTCATTGCCATATCCTTTTGCCTTGCACCATCATCCCTTTTGCCATTTAATCTTTCCTGCATTCCACCACAGGCCTTCCTTTTTGTTCTTTCTCATATATCTGTACTTACTTAAAAACTGTTCCATCTCCAATTTTTTTCCAGTTCCAATGAAAGCTCATTGACCTAAAACGTTAACTCTTTTTCTCTCTCCACAGATGCTACCTGACCTGTTGAGTACTTCCAGCATTTTCTGTTCTTATTTCAGATTTCCAGCATCCGTGGAAGTTCTGCTCTTTGACAGGATATCCATTTGTCTCTTAACTCTTGCAGCTTCATCATTTTTTGTTCACCTTTATTTGATCAGCTATCTACCAAAACTTGCTTTTACACCGACATTTTCCACAACAAATATCTCTGGTTCCAACTTATTCCACATAGAATCAAAGAAATTCCACCCTTCATTTTTTGAATCCATCCATGGTTACAGATATCCCCCAGATATACAGCATTCCTCGAACCAATGCTTTTGCCACATCCTAAGAGCCATACTCAATACCATGTGCTGTCGCATGTACACACTCGACCTCTCCCTTCAGCAGCATCAACTCACTAGCTCAAAGTTGACATGGTGTTCAGTTCCATTTCATTGTTCCCCTCACCCAGAGCGTGAACAAAATGATTTTTTTCTTTCAGATTTCAGGGACCAGAAGATTCAACAACTGTTCTGGATCCTTCTTCCACTTCACTTTCCTGATTCGTTCCCTTTTCTCTATCTCACCCTTTGTTGCATCAGAAGGACACTCTGACTGCCCCCTCTCTAACCCCAAAAGATCAGTTCTCAGCAAAGGCCTCAACTTTATTCCCTTATGCCCCATCTCAATGAATTAAGGAAGTCTTCTTCCATTGCCTTTGCCACCGTGCCCACTTCTTTGGCCAGGTGTCTTCGCACTGACACAAAACGGGCACCTTCGCTTTCCCCCGGACCCATCCCTCTGGCCACTTACCCTCGCTCGACATTTTTAATGAGAGCTGCCGACATGACATCAGCCACCTCACTTTCTCTGCTCGCTTCACTCGCCTATGTCCCTCTGAACTTGTTGCACCCTGTTGTCTCAGGTCCAACCCTAGCATTATCATTAAACATGCTGACAAGATGGCACTATTGTTGTTTGGCGCACCAACCTCAACCTTGGAGGTTGAACGCCAACTCTGACACCTTCTCTTAGGTTTCCCCTAGACCATGAGCACAAGACAAGATATCAAGCCATCATTTCCAAGACTGCCAGTGTCATCTCCTCTGGAGATCTCTCCACAGCCTCGAACCTCAGTTCTCCAACCACATATAGCCCACTTCTAATTTCTTCCCAAGATCCAGAACAGGACTGCCCTGTTTGCCATTGTTTCAGCTTTTTCTTGCCCCACAGAACTCCTTCTTATCTCCACTCTATTTTATCTCCTGTTGTTCAGTCTCTTCCCACCCACATCTTTGACTTTTCGGATGCAGTTTCCAGCTTCCTGGTCCGAACTGTCTACTTTTCACCACGGATATCCAATCTTTCTACACCTCAATTTCCCACAAGGATGAGCTATGGGCCCTCCAATTCTCCCTTGAATGGAGGCCCAAGTCCCCATCCACTACAACCCTCCTTTGCCTGGCCGAACTTGTTCTCACACTGAACAACTTTTTCGTCAACTTCACTCACTTCCTCCAAATAAATGGTGTTGCTAAGGGAACCTATATGGGCCAAAGCTAAACCTACCTTTTCATGGAATATGTGGAACATTCTCTGTCCCAGTCCTACATTGGTACCCTTCCTCACCTCTTTTTCTGGTACATTGCTGATATTAATGCTCTTTCCTGCTCGTCTCAAATTGAAAAATTTCACCAACTTTGCTTCCTACATTACAACAGTGACAACACTTATTTTAAAAAAGTCGTTCTTGGGATGTGGGTGTTGCTGGCAAGGTCAGCATTTATTACCCATCCCTAATTGCCCTTGAGAAGGTGATGGTGAGCCACCTTCTTGGACTGCTGCAGTCCATGTGCCACAAGTGCACTCAGTGCTTTTTTCTGTAGTGGTGTTACAATGGAGTGGCTTGCGAGGCCACTTCAGAGGGCAGTTGAGTTAATCATTTCAAAAGTACTTGATTGGTTGTAAAGTGTTTTGAGACATCCAGTGGTCAGGAAAAGTGCTATATTAATGCAAGTCTTTCTTTTTCTTTTCTTTCCTCGCCTTCACACAATCCAGCTAACATGTGCCTTCCTCGACATCGGTCTCCATTTCTGGGCATAGGTTATCGACCAATATCCACTATAAACCTACTGACTTCCACAGCTATCTTGACTACACTCCCTCACGTCCCATTTCCTGTAAAAACTGTATTCCATTCTCCCAGTTTCTCAGTCTCATCTGTTGACGATGCCACCTTACAAACCAGTGCTCCCGACCGTGGTCAACAAGATCCTCACCCATGCCCATTCCACTCCTTCCCCTCCCTCCCACAACCATGATAAGATTCCTCGTCTTTACATTTCACCTCATCAACTTCCACATTCAAGGATCATTCTCCATCATTTCCATCACCACCAGCATGATGCCACCAAACACATCTTCCCCTTCCTTTCCCTTTTAGAATTCTGAAGCGACCATTTCATCCATGATACCCTGGTTCATTCGCCAACCACCAACATCCCCTTCTCTTCCTATGGTATCACTCCATGCAAATGCAAGAGATGCACACTTGCCCTTTTATCGCCTCCCTTCTCCCTGTTCAAGGACTCAAACACTCCTCCCAGGTGGAACAGCAATTTACTCGTACTTTCAATCTAGTATACTGTAGTCACTGTTAACAACTGCGGTCTCCTTTGCATTGGGGAGACCAAATACAGACTGGGTGACCACTTTAGGGAACACCTCCGTTCAGCCTGCAAGCGTGACCCCAAGCTACCAGTCGTCTATCATAAACAGTCACAGAGTCACTTACGGCACAGGAGGAGGCCATTTAGCCCACGTCCCTGCTGGCTCTCCACAGAGTGATCCAGTTAGTCCGCCGTTTGACCCCTGTAGTCCTGCAAGCACAGTGGTCAACACCGCAGCCTCACAGCTCCAGCAACCCGGGTTTGGTTGTGGGTACTGCCTGTGCTGAGTTTGCAAGTTCTCCCTGTAACCGCGTGGGTTTCCACTGGGTGCTCTGGTTTCCTCCCACAGCCAAAGACTTGCAGGTTGATAGGTAAATTGGCCATTGTAAATTGCCCCTAGTGTAGGTAGGTGGTAGGAGAACTGAGGGAAGGTGGGGATGTGGTAGGGAATATGGGATTAATGTAGGATTAGTATAAATGGGTGGCTGATGGTCAGCACAGACTCGGTGAGCCAAAAGGGCCTGTTTCACTGCTGTATCTCTCTATGACTAAGTTTATTTCCTTCAAGTGGCTATCCAAGTTCATTTCCAAATCATTCATTGTCTCCACTCCCACCAGCCTCACGGGCAGTAAGTTCCAGGTGATTAATACGCGCTGTGTAAAAAAACCTTCCTCATATTCCCCCTGCATCTCTTGCCCAAAACCTTCAATCTGTGTCCCCTTGACCTCGTACTATTAGTTAATGCTCATTTTAATTCTCCACCTTGATCCCACTCTGACCTTTCTGTCCTCAGCCTCCTGGGGTACTCTAATGAAGTTCAACATAAGCTCAAGGAACTGCACTTCATCTTTCGATTAGGCACCTAACAGCCTTCCGCACGAGTTCAACAATTTCAAATCATTTTCTTTTCCCCCATTTTTTCCAGGCAGCAGCAATTGGTGATAATTCTGCTATTCCCATTTATATCTCTACACCCACGTTTGGTTTCTTTATTTGTCCCATTACCATCTCATTTTGCCTTGCACCATCATCCCTGTTATTTAATCTCTCCTGCCTTCCAACCCATCACAGACCTTCCCTTTTGTCATAGGGGTTGGGGGAAGGGGGGGTGCCAACAGTTTCCCTGCCTCTGTAGTTGCTTAAGCCATGTTAGATCGCTCTCACTTTTGGCAGTTCTGATGAAAGGTCATCGACCTGAAATGTTAACTCTGTTTTACTCTTCAGATACCAAGTATTTCCAGCATCTTCTGTTTTTCATCTCAGATGCAAGTTCCTGGATTTTGGAAGGCAGAAAACAAATACCTGTTTTACAAGAGATTATAAAATAGATTAATTGAACTCCCCTACTTCAATTGTGGTCTTTAGACAATTACATATATAAGTGATGAAAAGATTCAAATGTTAATTGGTTTCTATACTTATCAAAAATATACCTTGATGTTGTACAGGATGTGGTGCACACACAATTCAACCAAGATAGAAACTTTTGTGGTTAACAGAAAATAAAGCTTTCAACACCAAACAAGATTAGAAACTAAGCATTGATTCGCAGGTGTTTTTCCTCTAAAGGTTGCTAAATTCTTGATACCAACCATTCTTTCGAAGTCTCAAGATAATTTACATCCCTTTCAAAAAAGTTGACAAGTGACAGACTTAATTCACTTACACATTTAAAAAGAAATTCAAGATTAACTGCAATATTTATTGAAATATAAAACCATAGAATCAAGCAACAATACAGCACAGAATAAGGCCATTTGGACCATTATGACTGTCAGCTCTTTGAAATAACTGCTGTATTAGTCCCTCTCCCGCGCGCTTTTCCCATTGCTCCTCAGATTTTCCACCTTCACGTAATTATCCAACACCCTCTTGAAAAAGTTATTATTGAATCTTTCACCACTTTCTCAGTCAGTGTATTCCAGATCATAAAAACTCAATGTAAAAAAATTTCCTTCCTGTCGTCTCTGGTTCTTTTGCCAATTATCTTAAATCTGTGCCCACTGGTTATTGAACCTTGTTCAAAAAAAGGGTGTAAGGATAAACACAGCAACAGTAGGCCAGTCAGTTTAACCTCGAAGCTGGGGAAGCTTCTCAAGACGATAATCGAGCACAAGGTTGTCACTTGGACAAGTGCAGTGAAGAGCTGAACTCAAGAGGTGAAGTGAGAGTGACTGCCCTTGACATCAAGGCAGCATTTGACCGAGTATGGCATCAAGGTGCCTTAGCAGAACTGGAGTCAATGGAAATCAGTGGGCGGGGTGGGGGAGAACCCTCCGCTGGTTGGAGTCATACCTCGCGCAAAGGAAGATGGTTGTGGTTGTCGGAGGTCAATCATCTGAGCTCCAGGACATCACTGCAGGAGTTCCTCAGGGTAGTGCCCTAGGCCCAACCATCTTCAGCTGCTTCATCAATGACCTTCCATTATAAGGTCAGAAGTGGGGATGTTCGCTGATGATTGCGCAATGTTCAGCACCATTTGCGCCTCCTCAGATACTGAAGCAGTTCATGTAGAAATGTAGCAAGACTTGGACAATATCCAGGCTTGGGCTAATAAGTGGCAAGTAACATTTGTGCCACACAAGTGCCAGGCAATGACCATCTCAAACAAGAGAGAATCTAACCATCTGCCCTTGACATTCAATGGCATTACGATCGCTGAATCCCCCACTATCAACATCCTCAGGGTCACCATTGAACAGAAACTGAACAGGAGTAGCCATATAAATACTATGGCCACAAGAGCAGGTCAGAGGCGAGGAATCCTGCAGCGAGTAACTCACCTCCTGACTCCCCAAAGCCTGTCCACCATCTACAAGGCACAAGTCAGGAATGTGATAGAATACTCTCCATTTGCCTTGATGGGTGGAGCTCCAACAATACTCAGGAAGCTCGACACCATCCAGGACAAAGCAGCCCGCTTGATTGGTACCCCATCCACAAACATTCACTCCCTTCACCATAGATGCACAGTGTGGACCATCTACAAGATGCACTGCAGCAACTCACCAAGGCTCCTCAAAAAGCACCTTCCAAACCCGTGACCACTACTGCCTAGAAGGACAAGGGCAGCAAATGCATGGGAACACCACCTGCAAGTTCCCCTCCAACACACCATCCTGACTTGGAACTATATCGCCGTTCCTTCACTGTCACTGGGTCAAAATCGTGGAACTCCCTTCCTAACAGCAGTGTGGGTGTCCCTACCTCACATGGACTGCAGTGGTTCAAGAAGGCAGCTCATCACCACCTTCTCAAGGGCAATTAGGGATGGGCAATGAATACTGACCGAGCCAGCAACACCCACATCCCATGAATGAATAAAAAAAGTTAGGGAAAGCCAGCATGGATTTGTTAAAGGCAAATCATTTATAGGGTGAGAGTGTTGATGAGGGCAATGTGGTTGGTGTGATGTTTACAAACTTCCGGAAGATATTTGATTGAAGTGCCACCTAATAGATTTAGCAGCAATGGAATAAAAAGTAAAGTGGCAGGATAGATACAATGTTGGCTGAGTGACAGGAAACAGAGTCGGGTGAATGGTTGTTTTTCGAACTGGAGGAAAGTATATCGTGGGGTTCCCTCAGAGGTCGGTACAGGGACCACTGCTTCTCTTGATATGTATTAATGACTAGACTTAGGTATGCAGGGCACAAATTCAAACTTTCAGATGGCACAAAACTTGCAAGTATTGTGAACTTAATTGCAACAAGCAATGGTATATTAGCCTTTATTGCAAGAAGATAAGTACAGGAGTAGTGACGTCTTACTTCAATAGTATATAACTTTGGTTAGACCACACCTGGAGTACTGTGTGCAGTTTTGGTCTCCTTACCTTTGGAAGGATATTATTGCTGTAGAAGGTTCACCAGACTTGTTCCCAGGATTGGGGGGTGGGGGGGGGGTGCACACTGACCTATGAAGAGAGATTGGGGAAACTGGGTGTGTATTCTCTAGAGTTAAGAATGAAAGGTGATCTCATTGAAACCTACAAAATACTTAAAACGATAGACAGGGTTGAAGCAGGTAAGATGTTTCCCCTGGCTGGGGAGTCGAGAACCAGGGGACACAATTTCAAAATAAGGGGGAAGCCACTCAGGACCTAGATAAGAAATTTCTTTACTCAGAGAGTTATGAATCTTTGGAACTCTCTACCCCAGAGGGCTGTGGAAGCGGAGTCATTGAGAATGTTTAAAGCAAAGATGGACAGATTTCTAAACGACATAAGGGGCTATGAGGATAGTGTGGTAAAAAGACATTGAAGGGGATGATCAGACATGATCGTATTAAATGGCAGGGCAGGCTCGATGGGCTGAACAGCCTACTCCTGTTCCTATGTGAGTAGGATAGCGATGGACTTCAATAGGATATAGACAGACTGGTGGAATGAGCAGACACAACATAGATTCAATTTCATGTAGCGATCTGTCAAGTGGTGCAATTTGATAGGAGGAAAGAGGAGAGGCAATATAAAAAAAGGGCATAATTGTAAAGGGGGTGCAGAAACAAAGAGATGTAGGGGTATACGTGCACAAATTGTAGAGCGGGCGGGCGAGAGAGACAGAGAGCGGGCGGGCGAGAGAGACAGAGAGCGGGCGGGCGAGAGAGACAGAGAGCGGGCGGGCGAGAGAGACAGAGAGCGGGCGGGCGAGAGAGACAGAGAGCGGGCGGGCGAGAGAGACAGAGAGCGGGCGAGCGAGAGAGACAGAGAGCGGGCGAGCGAGAGAGACAGAGAGCGGGCGAGCGAGAGAGACAGAGAGCGGGCGAGCGAGAGAGACAGAGAGCGGGCGAGCGAGAGAGACAGAGAGCGGGCGAGCGAGAGAGACAGAGAGCGGGCGAGCGAGAGAGACAGAGAGCGGGCGAGCGAGAGAGACAGAGAGCGGGCGAGCGAGAGAGACAGAGAGCGGGCGAGCGAGAGAGACAGAGAGCGGGCGAGCGAGAGAGACAGAGAGCGGGCGAGCGAGAGAGACAGAGAGCGGGCGAGCGAGAGAGACAGAGAGCGGGCGAGCGAGAGAGACAGAGAGCGGGCGAGCGAGAGAGACAGAGAGCGGGCGAGCGAGAGAGACAGAGAGCGGGCGAGCGAGAGAGACAGAGAGCGGGCGAGCGAGAGAGACAGAGAGCGGGCGAGCGAGAGAGACAGAGAGCGGGCGAGCGAGAGAGACAGAGAGCGGGCGAGCGAGAGAGACAGAGAGCGGGCGAGCGAGAGAGACAGAGAGCGGGCGAGCGAGAGAGACAGAGAGCGGGCGAGCGAGAGAGACAGAGAGCGGGCGAGCGAGAGAGACAGAGAGCGGGCGAGCGAGAGAGACAGAGAGCGGGCGAGCGAGAGAGACAGAGAGCGGGCGAGCGAGAGAGACAGAGAGCGGGCGAGCGAGAGAGACAGAGAGCGGGCGAGCGAGAGAGACAGAGAGCGGGCGAGCGAGAGAGACAGAGAGCGGGCGAGCGAGAGAGACAGAGAGCGGGCGAGCGAGAGAGACAGAGAGCGGGCGAGCGAGAGAGACAGAGAGCGGGCGAGCGAGAGAGACAGAGAGCGGGCGAGCGAGAGAGACAGAGAGCGGGCGAGCGAGAGAGACAGAGAGCGGGCGAGCGAGAGAGACAGAGAGCGGGCGAGCGAGAGAGACAGAGAGCGGGCGAGCGAGAGAGACAGAGAGCGGGCGAGCGAGAGAGACAGAGAGCGGGCGAGCGAGAGAGACAGAGAGCGGGCGAGCGAGAGAGACAGAGAGCGGGCGAGCGAGAGAGACAGAGAGCGGGCGAGCGAGAGAGACAGAGAGCGGGCGAGCGAGAGAGACAGAGAGCGGGCGAGCGAGAGAGACAGAGAGCGGGCGAGCGAGAGAGACAGAGAGCGGGCGAGCGAGAGAGACAGAGAGCGGGCGAGCGAGAGAGACAGAGAGCGGGCGAGCGAGAGAGACAGAGAGCGGGCGAGCGAGAGAGACAGAGAGCGGGCGAGCGAGAGAGACAGAGAGCGGGCGAGCGAGAGAGACAGAGAGCGGGCGAGCGAGAGAGACAGAGAGCGGGCGAGCGAGAGAGACAGAGAGCGGGCGAGCGAGAGAGACAGAGAGCGGGCGAGCGAGCGAGACAGAGAGCGGGCGAGCGAGACAGAGAGCGGGCGAGCGAGACAGAGAGCGGGCGAGCGAGACAGAGAGCGGGCGAGCGAGACAGAGAGCGGGCGAGCGAGACAGAGAGCGGGCGAGCGAGACAGAGAGCGGGCGAGAGAGACAGAGAGCGGGCGAGAGAGACAGAGAGCGGGCGAGAGAGACAGAGAGCGGGCGAGAGAGACAGAGAGCGGGCGAGAGAGACAGAGAGCGGGCGAGAGAGACAGAGAGCGGGCGAGAGAGACAGAGAGCGGGCGAGAGAGACAGAGAGCGGGCGAGAGAGACAGAGAGCGGGCGAGAGAGACAGAGAGCGAGCGAGAGAGACAGAGAGCGAGCGAGAGAGACAGAGAGCGAGCGAGAGAGACAGAGAGCGAGCGAGAGAGACAGAGAGCGAGCGAGAGAGACAGAGAGCGAGCGAGAGAGACAGAGAGCGAGCGAGAGAGACAGAGAGCGAGCGAGAGAGACAGAGAGCGAGCGAGAGAGACAGAGAGCGAGCGAGAGAGACAGAGAGCGAGACTGCTCCCATTGGCAGAAGGGTCAAGAACCAGAGGACATTGATTTAAGGTAATTGGCAAAAGAACCAATGTCAACATGAGGAAAAGCTTTTTTATACAGTGAATGGTTCGGATCTGGAATGCACTACCTGAGAGTGTGCTGGAGGCAGATTCAAATCAAGGCTTTCAAGAGAGAATTGAAACGTTTGAAGAGAAGAAATTTGCAGGACTACAGGAATAGGGCCAGGGAATAGCTGCTGCTCTTGTCGAAAGCAGGCACAGATATGATGGGCCAAATGGCCCGTGATTCCACGATTCAATTCTCCCACTGTTAACCGTTTCTGCTACTTACTCTATGAAAATCCTTCAATATTTTGAACACCTCTACCAAATCTTCCCTTAACTTTCTCTATTCTAAGGAGAACAACCCCAGTTTCTCTAGTCTCATCACACAGCTGAAGTCTTTCATCCTTGGTACTATTCTAGTAAATCTCCTTTGCACCCTTCCAAAGTTGATAACAGCTTGTCGAAAATGTGGTACCCAGAATTGACCATAATTTACCAGCTAGGGTAGAACCAGTGATTGGCAAAATAACCAGAGGCAAACTGAGGAGACACTATTTTTGCTTTTAACATAATGAGTGGTTAGGATGTGGGTCTGATAAGGTGGTGGATACAGAGTCAATAGCAGCCTTCAAAAGGAAATGTATAAATAATTGAAAGAGAAAAAACTGCTAGGATATGGAGAAAGTATTAAGAAACGAGACTGGGTTTCCCTTTGAAAAAGCCAACATGGAGTTAATGGGCCACTTGGCCCCCTTCTGTGTTGTGCTATTCTATGCAATCTGCAGTCACGGCACACCATCAAATACTGGATTTATTATGGATATTTTCCAATTTGAACTACAGAACTTTTTGTTGCGTAGAGTTGTGGCAACACAGTTCTTCTAATTATGAAAGGTGATTAATTAGTTCCCATAAATTGCAATCATTCCAGTTAAAAACATTAAAATATTGAATCTTGTTTCTGGTCAATCATGCTAAATAAGACAGTAATTTAACATGAAAATAGTACTGTTAATTAAAAATATAAAATATGTTCTACACAGGTTCAGCTTCACTCCTCATAACCCAATAAGAATCCAGTTAACAAGAAGTTAACATCTCCAATTTTTAAAGTTGCCAACATTACCAGAAATTCCACAATCCTTTATCAGCAGCACGTCACACATTTGTAGCTAAAATCCATAGCCAATTTATAGGTTTTACTAATCACTTTGCTGCAAATCTCTGTGCTACTGCCCATTCACCACATTGCCCACTACTCTCCTCTCAACACAAAATGCCTGGCAGGTTTGATTGTCAACACTAGTCCCATACACTTCAATTGTCAGTACTACACCCTCACAAGAAATATTCTGCTGGGAGTGTAATGCCTGTGACTGTTGTACACTCCCTTACAAGAGAACTGCACTATCTATCTTCAATCATGTTAAATGGTCAAAGAGCTACACTTAACCAATAGGCCAACACGTAGCTCGCAAACCTCCTACTGCGCACTACTGATCTAACACAGTACAAGAACTTGCATTTATATAATGTATTACTGCAAGGTACTTCACAGGAGCATCATTTAAAAATTGGCAGTGAACCAAAGGAGACATTAGGACAGATGACCAAAAGCTTGATCAAAGAAGTAGGTTTTAATAAGCAGTTTAAAAAGGCGGTGGCAGGGCAAGGAGGTGGTGAGGCAGAAAGGTTTAGGGAGGGAATTCCAGAGCTCAGGGTCTAAGCAACTCAAGGTTCACCAATGGTGGGTGAGTAAGCAGGGATGCACACGAGTTGCAAGAATGTAGAGTTCTGAGAGCGATTGGGCTAAAGGAATATAACAGAGACAGGGAGCGGTAAAGCCATGAATCAATTGAAAACTTAAAGAACGACAATTTTTAAATCAGGCTTTTAGTGGATCAGAAACTAATATAGAGCATTCACAACAACTCTCCCTCTGTTGAGAAATACATTTCAGTTCAGCTCAAAATTTACACTGTGTACACGTCCCAATGTTATTCACTTGTTGAACCCAGAGACAAGTACAGAAAGGAAACTCTCCACAAAAAAAAAACACTCCTTCCTTTACTTTCTCTTCTAGCACTTTTAGATTGTTCAACACTTCCTGAAGGATTCAGAAAAAGAAAGTTTCAGCTTTGATTGTTACTTTGGAAAGTAAATTCTGAAGCATTGTTTTTAAACAGAAATGAAACAACTGCAGCACCACAAATGTTTTGTGAAGTTGTCTGCCTGGATGCGTGTTTGTGTTATAGATGTTAGAGGGAGACAAAATTAATGACAGTGCAAGCTATAATATTAGTTCAAGTACTGTACAGCAAAAAAAAATGTCAGTTATGAAGCAATTTACAATTACAAAAATAAAACTTAGAGAGGCTTGCTTCCATGCCTTCTCTATTATGTTAAAGATTACCCAATGCTTCCTAAATTTACAAAACAAACTTTTAAACATTTTTCCTGACTTTTACTGTGATTTTCATTCCCTTATTATTTGGGAGGGAGACAAGGTGCAAACCTCCTATACAACACTAAACCCTCAATGCAGAGGATGCCTCAGTGGTTGATGAAGGGCCAAGCATGGCCACTAGAAAGTGAGATTTTGAAGAAACAGATATTAAACATTTATTAAAAAGAACAGAGCTGGAGATTATAGAAAACAAAATTAACATAAGTGTATTTTCTGCCTTAGTGGAGTTAACATAGACCTCAATCTGTGGACATTACTTGCTGCAAAATGTCACTACATCCCAATAGGTGGAATGAGGGAATGCAATGAAACTATTAGGGTCAGTTCCGTATCATAAAATATACTTCCTGCCAATCAATCTCAATGCAGTGATATTCAACAGTCTTGCAACTGTAAGACAGACTGGCCTGGGCCAAGCTGAAGCAATACCGTACTAGATGATCAAAAAGGCAAAGACAAGGAAAGGGTCAATAAAGGCTAGTACCTTTGCTATGATCAGGGAGGGGCAAAATATCTAGGAAACACATATTGGTGCACAAATTTACAGCCATAAAAAAAACTTATCATTTACTTCTGTAAACCATAAACCCTGATGCTGCATATTATGGACCTTGATTTTTGGTTTACTTTTGCTGTATTTCTGAGTTTGGCCTGCTCGATGTGGAATGATAATGTGATACGATTGTTTTGAAGACATTAGATTGTAATTTGGAGGCTGCAGGTGAAAAGTGAGGCCACAGAGGCAGTGGCTGTTTATACTATGCAAATATTTGATGGCAATAACAAATCTTTTCCATTACCCTTCAGGACAGTGATGACATCACTCTTTCCAAATCTAGTGGTCTAGCCACTGAATTGGCTTCACCTTCTTCAACTTGCAGCACCACTGCCAGCCGCATCATTGTTCTTGCAGCCATCTTTGGATAATAATGTGAGACAGTAATACTGCAGTGTGAATTGGTGCTAATAAAAACACAACAGTTCATCTAAATTTCTTGCATTGCTTCCAAGACCTGTCTTGATAATTATAGCAGTACCCTCTTAAAAGTCATTAAAGATTAATGGAACATGTCTGAAACTATAATTTTCAGAAATCTGTAAGTTGCAGAACAAGTGCAACAAGACTTTCCAGATGCTATTTTTAAAATTTAGCCATTTAGACAATGTTCTGCTCTGAACAGAATAAGCCACAAATTAAATGTACCATATTGGTGGTCTTGTATCCGTAAACACCTTATTCCCACATAATTAACAAGCTACTGGAGGAATAAAAGTAAATTTGATCTCAAATGCACTCGAGTTGAAATTAGGATCCAAAACAGTCAGAATTTTACATTGAGCGAGTTGTCTTAAAACCTGCTCAGTGTTCAGATATATTTTACAGAGGGAACATGGTTTACCTTGTGTTTCTTTAAGCAGAGCTGATCGTATGCAAGATCTATTTTAGCAGTGACTGAGCATTTCTGATGGTAGACATAAAATTAACAATTGCACCAGTGTCACTGTGGAAAGGTAACAAGCAAATGGCAGTCCTCTCCCAAGTCATCAATTATAAAATAGCAGAAATAGGAGATCTGCTTGAATGGGGCTGGTGTAGTCAGGAAGTTCAGCATGGGATGATGGGCAGGGAAGGAGTGAAGGGAGTAATCAAACACCAAACTAAATAAAGGAAAGTGATGTTATTCATAAATTCTGTAGACCTTAATTGATATTAAAGGTCATCAATGCAGGTCTAAAAGCCACAGTTTAGTACAGGGCTAATGTCCAGAAAAGTGTAAAAAGTTCCATTGCTGCAGTCTATGGGGTTCAAACATCAGGTCTGCACTAAAATCTATGTCATCACACATTTACAGGTGCCTGTTTACAAATTCCGAATAAGCCTTATTCATTCCAGCATTTACAGAAACATGGTCTTGGAGAAATTAATATTGAATAAGACAGGTCAATGTCAAAAGTAGACAATTATTAGATCAGGCATGATCTAAATTTACAGAAGAAAACAATCTCTAAAAATCTTTTGCTTAAATATTGCTTAAGAAACATTGATGCAGTTTAGTAGCTGCTGAAGAACAGGAAGCCAACAAGTTACAATGGCATTGGTGTGTGAGGAAAGGTACTGAATTTGGTGGCACAAAACTCCATCTTACATCCTTACTGTTGTTTGGTATAGGTAGATGAAATACATTTTCATTCTGGTGCAAAGTCATTAAATTTGTAGATGATAACAAGGGAGGGGTGGACTGAGACGATGACCAACAGCACTTACACCTGTGCCAGTATCAAAGAAGGTACAATTTAGACAAAAGCATGGAACTCAATATTCAAAGTAAAAAGGACGCATGTTTATTTCCTGGGTGAGGCAAAACTTGCCAAAGAGGAAAAAGAACTCGAGATGTTGGCTGATTCAAATCACCATGTCCAGACAGCTATTTGACAATAAATAAAACAAACTGGATCCAAGGTATATTTCCAAAGCAGTTGGGGTTCAAACCAGAAGACATATAGAAACTGTACAATGTTCATCAGACTGCTTCTGGAGCACTGCATATAGTTCTAGCTGTCTGACAATAAGGGAGCCAGGCAAAGATCAACAAGGATGTTCCTCAGTGAGGAATGAGCTATGGAAACGATAAATTGTGACTCCAGTCTCAAGATGGCAGCACTGAGTGAATTTTGTACAGGTATACAAGACACTTAGCAGGATAATGTAAACTAGTAAGCATACTTGGATATTTTAAGTGAAGTAATCAGGTTCAAGTTTGCAAAGAGCAAATTTGGGACAGCACCAAGAAGTATTTCTTTATGCAGAGTAAAATTAACAGCCATGTCTGATTGCCAGGAATGGTAGGGTAAGACATCACTAGAATAATTTTTTTTTTTTTAAACTGCTCAATACTAATAGATACAATAGATTTGCTATTCTGGAAACATTAAATCAAATGGTTAGCTTCATTAATAGCTATCTTCAGAGATACCACTAAGTTACCACGATGTCAAAAAAGTTAATTGAGAGAGATGGTTAAATAAAACCTAATACCTTGCAATGTTCACACGCACCATAATAAATTCATATTCAAATTTTGCTTTTTTTGAAATCTAAAAGATTATCGACATTATAATACATGCAGGTTGTACAATATTAAGTATCACATGACTTTCAGCTCTAAGAGTACAATAATGCACTCATGACTTGAATCAAAACTTCTGGTTTCCCTTTTATGGTTCCATTTTATTAACTAGTACTTTAACAGGCTCATTGTCAAAAGGATCATGGTATGACGAGTGTTTCCACTTAATTGTTAAATTTTGAGAATGCGTTTTAAAACGGAAATGAATTCCAGAGATGCTTGAACTTGTTTTTTTTCTAAAAAGTCACCAAAAGGTTTGTACTGAATTTGAACTGTAAAGAGTTACTGGAAGGCACTTGTTTTCAAATAACCCAGCAGGGGCTGTTTTGGACTTGGAGAGATGTTTTCAAAGAAGTGACAGGCCAAGATTTATAGAAGTCAGGAGACTTGACTTCTGAACTGTTTTAGTTTCATTTTGAACTGTTAGAACGATGAGTTGATTTTTGGCCTATCAGAAGACAAAGGCAGCTCACCCTTCTCTTGAAGAAAAACCCTGTATTTCCAATGTGTCAGATTCCTATTTCCACCTATATTTGGAGAAACGCTTTTCTTATCCAATGTGTGCAACTGAAATCTTGTTGCTGCATTCCTGCTGTAAGACCTATGTGAAGCTGTAGCTGCATCTCTTAGAAAGACAACCCAAACTGATCGCCAACATCAACTGGAAAAAAAAACTGTTCCAGGAAGATCTCAGCGACAGCCATCGAGATGCATTTGGGACACCTAACCAAAACAAAGGACATCTTTCCACACCGTCTTTTCAGCCTAAGTTTTTTTTTTCCTTCTAGTTTCTTTGTAACAGCTGTAAACAAAAAAATTCTTTTTTTTTCCCGGTTAACCAGTGTGTATGAGAGTATGAGGGGTCTAGGATAAATAAGAGGCTTTAATATTTCAATTTGTGCGCATTTCTTACTTCATTGTTGGTTAAGATTTGGGTTCTAATAAACTGATAATTTCTTTATCTGGGAAAAATAGAGTATACAGTTGACTATCAGTAACTGGGAAATTTTAAATATACGTTGTGACCTGTGGAGAAGTGGGACTAGATTAAACAGTGCACTCCTGCTACCTCGGTCGTAACAATGGGCAGAGAGAAAAACTGCAAAAATTAGTCTTCGACCTTACACTGGAAAATGATGTCAACCAAGAGGGAAACTCATCAATCACTTCTTTCCTCTGGCATACTTTGAACTAACCACAAGCTATTCATATTTGTTTTGGAAAGCTACACCTTGCTAAGAAAGCTTCTTGACAAGTATCAGAATTTTTTTATTTATTCATGGGATGTGGGTATTGCTGGCTAGGCCAGCGGTTTATTGCCCATCCCTAAATGTCCTTGAGAAGATGGTGGTAAGCTGCCCTCTTGAACCGCTGCAGTCCTTGTGGGGTAGTTACACCCACAGTATGGTTAGGAAGGGAGTTCCAGGATTTTGACCCAGTGACAGTGAAAGAACGGCAATATAGTTCCAAGTCAGGATGGTGTGTGGCTTGGAGGGGATCTTGCAGGTGGTGGTGTTCCCATGCATCTGCCACCCTTGCCCTTCTAGGCGGTAAAGGTCGCAGGTTCGGAAGGTGCTGTCAAAAGAGCCTTGGTGAGTTGCTGCAGTGCATCTTGTAGATGGTAAAAACTGCTGCCACTGTCAGTCAGTGGTGAAGGAAATGAATGTTGAAGGTGGTGGATGGGGTGCCAATCAAGCAGACTGCTTTGTCCTGGATGGTGTCAAGCTTCTTGTGTGTTGTTGGAGCTGCACCCATCCAGGCAAGTGGAGAGTATTCCATCACACTCCTGACTTGTGCTTTGTAAATGGTGGACAGACATTGGGGAGACAGGAGGCGAGTTACTCGCCGCAGGATTCCTAGCCTCTGACCTGCTCTTGTAGCCATAGTATTTATATGGCTACTCCAGTTCAGTTCCTGGTCGATGGTAATGCCCAGGATGTTGATAGTGGGGGATTCAGCAATGGTAATGCCATTGATCATCAAGGGAAGATGGTTAGATTTTCTCTTGTTTGAGATGGTCATTGCCTGGCACTTGTGCGGCACGAATGTAACTTGCCACTTATCAGCCCAAGCCTGGATGTTGTCCAGGTCTTGCTGCATCTGGACACGGCCCGCTTCAGTATCTGAGGAGTCACGAATGGTGAACATTATGCAATCAGCGAACATCTCTACTTTTGACCTTATAATGGAGGGAAGGCCATTTAAGAAGCAGCAGATGGTTGGGCCTCGGACACTACCCTGAAGTACCCCTGCAGCGATGTCCTGGGACTAAGATGATTGACCTCCAACAACCACAACCATTCTTCCTTTGTGCTAGGTATGGCCCCAACCAGCAGAGAGAGCTCCCCCACCACACCCATATTTGCTAGGGCTCCTTGAAGCCATACTCGGTCAAATGCTGCCTTGATAAAGAGCAGTCACTCTCACCTCACCTCTGGAGTTCAGCTCTTTTGTCCATGTTTGGACAAAGGTTGTAATGAGGTCAGCAGCTGAGTGGCTCAGCAGAACGCAAACTGAGTGCCAGTGAGCAGGTTATTGCTGAGCAACTGCTGCTTGATAGCACTAACGATGACCCCTTCCATCACTTTGCTGATGATTGAGAGTAGACAGACAGGGCAGTAATTGGCCGGTTTGGACTTGCCCTGCTTTGCGTGTACAGGACATACTTGGGCAATTTTCCACATTGCTGGGTAGATGCCAGTGTTGTAGAATTGGCCAACAATGAGGGATTTGCATCACTGTTCATTTAAATGGCTCAACTGGCAAATTCACTGGGCAGTGCAAGAACTGAACTGCAAAGATCGAGCAGGTCCCCAGTTATCTCCAATTTGGAATAAGAGTCATACAGCACAGAAACACGCCCTTCGGCCCATTGTGTTTGTGCCGGCCATCAAGCACCTAACTATTCTAATCTCATTTTCCAGCACTTGGACCGTAGTCTTGTATTCTATGGTATTTCAAGTGCTCATCTAAATACTTAAATGTTGAGGGTTCCTGGCTCTACCGCCTCTTCAGGCAGTGTGTTCCAGAGTCCAACCACCCTCTGGGTGAAAAATCCTTTCCTCAAATGCCCTCTAAACCTCCTGCTCCTTACCTTAAATCTATGCCCCTGGTTATTGACCTCTCTAAGGGAAAAGGTTTCTTCTTATCTAACCTAACAATTCCCCTCATAATTTTGTAATATTAGCTGTACTTGAACAGCTTGGCTAGGGGTGCAGCTTGTTCTGAAGCACAAGTCTTCAGCACTATTACCAAAATGTTATCTGGGCCCATAGCCTTTCCAGTATCCAGTGCCTTCAGCCATTTCTTGATAGCACGTGGAGTGAATGGGATTGGCTGCACACTGGCATCTGAGATACTGGGGACCTCAGGAGGCGGCAGAGATGGATAATCCACTTGGCACTTCTAACTGAAGACAGATGCCAATGCATCAGCCTGGTCTTGTGCACTGATGAGGATCACTGAGGATGGGGATATTTGTGGAGCCACCTCCTCCAGTTAGTTGTTTAATTGTCCACCACCATTCACAACTGGATGCGACAGGATTGCAGAGCTTAGATCTGACCCATTGAATGAGGGATCCTTTAGTCCTGTCTATTGCATGCTGCTGCTGCTGTTTGGCCTGAAAGCAGTCCTGTGTTGTAGCTTCATCAGGCTGACACCTCATTTATAGGTATGCCTGGCATGACCTCTTCATTGAACCTGGGTTGGTCCCCTGGCTTGATGGTAACGTAGAGTGGGGGATATGCCAGGCCGGGCCATGAGATTACAGATTGTGGTTGAATACAATTTTATTGCTGCTGATGGCCCACAGAGCCTCATGAATGCCCAGTTTTGAGTTGCTAGATCTGTTTGAAAGCTATCCCATTTAGCACAGTGGTAGTGCCACACAACATGACAGTGGGTATCCTCAATGTGAAGATGGGACTTGGTCTCCATAAAGACTGCGCAGTGGTCACTCCTACCAATACAGTCATGGACAGATGCATCTGCGACAGGTAGATTGGCGAGGACAAGGTCAAGTAGGTTTTTCTCTCCTGTTGGTTCCCTCACCACCTGCCGCAGACCCATCCAGCAGCAATGTCCTTTAGCACTCGGCCAGCAGTGGTGTTACCAAGCCACTTTTGGTGACGGGCGTTGAGGTTCCCCACCCAGAATACATTCTTGCTACCCTTAGAGATTCTTCCAGTTGGTGTTCAACATGGAGAAGCACTGATTCATCAGTCAAGGGTGGGGGCGGTAGGTGGTAATCAGCAGCAGGTTGCCTTGTCCATATTTGACCTGACATCATAGGAGTTCATGGGGTCTGGAGTCACTTCATGGACTCCCAAGGCAATTCTCTCCTGACTATATACTACTGTGCCACCACCTCTGCTGGGTCGGCCCTGCCGGCGGAACAGGACATATCCAGGGGTGGTGGTGGTGTCATGGACATTGTAAGATATGATTCCACGAGTATGACTATCAGGCTGTTGCTTGGCTAGTCTGGGACAGCTCTCCCAATTCTGGCACAGGCCCCTGGACGTTTGTAAGGAGGACTTTGTGGGGTCGACAGGGTTGGGTTTGCCGTTGTTGTTTCCAGTGCCTAGGTCAATACCGGGTGGTCCATCTGGTTTTGTTCCGTTTCCAGTGCCTAGGTCAATACCGGGTGGTCCATCTGGTTTTGTTCCTTTCCTTAAGCTTTGTAATGGCTTGCTAGACCATTTCAGAGGGCAGTTAAGAGTCAACTACATTGCTGTGGGTCTGCAGTCACATACAGGCCAGACTAGGTAAAGACAGCAGATTTCCTTCCCTAAAGGACATTAGTGAAACAGATGGGTTTTTACAACAATCGACAATGGTTTCATGGCCATCATTAGACTAGCTTTTAATTCCAGATTTATTAATTGAATTCAAATTTCACTATCTGCCGTGGTGGGATTTGAACTGATATCCCCAGAGCATTAGTCTTTGAATTACTAATCCAGTAACATTACCATTACACCACTGCCTCAAATTTCAAATTCTTGTCCTCCTCTTTAAATCCTTCATGGCCTTACCTTACTTCTGGCTGTAATATCCTCCAGATCTACAACTCCACTCTCTCCATTCCTCTGACTTTTGTCCGTTGTGCAGCACCCCCACAACATCCACCACTCGTGGCCATGCCTTAAGTCACTTAGGTCCCAATGTCAAACTTCCTCCACCTTGCCACTTCTCTCCTTCTCCAAGGCCCTCCTTAAAAGCCATCTCATTCACTAAAGTTTTTAGTCACACTTCCTAATCTTTCCTTCTTTGCCTTTGCATGAGTTTTCCTCATGTCCATGAAATGCCTTGAGATGCTTTTCTAAGTTAATACTGCTATATAAACATACGCTGTTGATATTTACACTTTTACTCCAGTTACCATTATGACTCATTAAAAGCATGCATCTGAAGTCTCTTGCAGTTACATGGTTGGTGATTTCAGATTTTACTCTAATTGCCCTAGCAGGAAGCTGGAGGCTAATAGTTATTCAGACATCACCGACATATTCTGTTACAAGAAAACTGGCACAGTTCAAAAGTTGACTCCAAGGCTCATATTTGTATTATCGCATTACTGACACCACACCCATATCATGGGTTAGCTTTCCATCCTGATGAAACAATGAATGAGAAGGTTTTTTACAAAAAGGTTTGGTTTCAGAGTGAAATCTATAGAATATACTATTAATTGAACATGCAGTGTAAACTGTTCTTCTAAATATTTGACCCAAACATTCTGTGCATGTTAATGAAGGTTGAAGACATGTCAACAGCCATGATACACAATTTTAATTGTGCATGCAATGTGTGGAAAAATTTTTTGGATGGACGAACAGACTTTTTAACCCTTGTTAGGTTGTACATAGCCATTCATAATTATCGGCAGGACACTATTTAATTCAATTTTGCCTGATATTACTTTCCTCCATTCATTGTGGCTATTTTCATGTGGAAAAGAATTCCCATGGAATTCCATCCATTCATACACATTTTATTCACATAACATACTGCAAGTGCAACATATTATTGGTTAAACAAAATGAAATTATGCTCCTCTGAAGCACCTTGGGACATCTTATGTTCAAAAGGAGCTATATAAAATGCAAGTTATCAATGTAAACAAATATCAAAAAACAAAGAAAAAATGCCCCATAGAGCACCATTTGAATCCAAACAGACCTGTGCTGGAATCAGTTAATAATGGAATGTGATCAGTTATTCATTTACTGTACACCACTCTTCAGAAAATATATTTTTAGCCATTGGTGTAGTATGCAAAATATTTTATACTGTAAAATCAATTAAAACAAAATGGCTATATAGTTACAATTCTTTGCAGAAATGAAAATGTTTATGGCAAGAGATTTCTCATCAATTACAAAATATCGCAAATCACTAGAAAAGTTATTTGTAGCCAGAAATGTATAATATCAACAAGAAACTGGATCACTCAGGATGTGACTGCAGTTCAAGAGTTGCTAACGTTTTTGACTAATTTAAAATAGCAACAGGTAAGTAGCATATGTTATTCTTACTGTTGATATTAACTATTGAAACCATATAGGGTGACTAGTGAATTTATCCAGCATGTTGCTTTTGGCATTTACTACTCAAGCCTACAATGTTATTGCACACACACAAAGCATTAACCTCTGAAATTAGTTCCCTGCATTTTGTCCAAAATACACATACGACTTACCAAATCTATATGGCTATGCTACTCACTGAATAGCTCAGTGACTTGATCCAGATGCTCTCAGTTTACAGGTTGATTATTAAAGAGGTGAATGTAAGCTAATGACAGTATCTTAAATCAATCTTATTTTCTCTCCTTTACATGAAATAAAGAAAAGTTACTTGTGATATAGTTCAAGATTGTAAACCCTGTATTTGAGAAACAGAACAACTTAATAAAAGCAATCTGCAAAGTTATATTCTCCATACTTTTATTTCCAACATTATAAAATGGGTTGGGGGAAGGGGGGGGGTAGGGACCGACATTTCCTCTGTATTCTTGGTTTCAGCAAAATTATATGATTTTTACTACACCTAGCACAAAGAAATTTCCACTATGGCAACATATACCTAAAAAAAGTTTCCTTTCGATAACTTCCAGACCACATGACTGCCAGGATCTCATTCTCTATAACAAGCTGAACACACAACTGCCTTGGTACCTCCCTGAACAGTTTTTTTTTTCCACATCCCTCCATGTCCTCAACCTTCCTTATTTCTAATCTCCTCCAGCCTCACGACCCTCCTAGATATCTGCATTCCTCTAATTCTGGCCTCTTGAGCATCCCCGATTTTAATTGCTCCATGCCTTCAGGTGCCTGGGGCCCGAGCTCTGGAATACCCTCCCTGCAGCTCTCGACCTCACTTTACTCCTTTGACGATAGCTTATTCTTTGCTGAAGATCAAGGGAAGATTCAGTTCTACGGGTGCTGGCACATTCGCTGGTGCTAAACAGTCCAATTCTAGATCTGCAGGCTCTTGAGCATTTTGGGCACAGGAATTCCTGACCTGGAGAAGCCTGTGCAGAAGCAGCTTCCTTCCATTTGACATTTCTCTCCTACAGTTTCATGTCTTAAGAACTCAAACCTGCGCATAGCATTCCTGATTTTTTTTTTTGAATGCCAGTTCCGGTCAGCAGCTTCCTGCTTTCATGTCCATTGTTAGATGTCAGCCAAGCAGAGTTGTTTCTTCAGCCGGTCTTTTCAACGTTTTCGCAGAGCACCTCGAATCCGCTTCCCGAGGCAGTTTTCAATACAGCACTGCTTTTGGCATTCTGGGGTCCTCCATGCATGACAGATATCGTTGTAGGAGAATACTTTCAATGCTGTGTAAATTCACAGTCCTGCCATTTGATATTTATGATGGAGAGCAAGCAGCATTGATGGAATTTCTTGTGAGACCAGGTGACCAATCTACAAAAGCCACTGATAGTGAAGCCTGCAGTACCCTACAAGCCAAGCTTTGAGTCATTCAAAATGACAGGTGGCAAGCACTGGCAGAGAAAACAGGGTTACACAGACAGCGGCGACATCTTTTACGAGTCCTTGAAAACTGTTGACGGACCGTCCCACCTGATGTAGGCACCACTACGATCTTCTAACAGCACAACACTGCTTACTGACATAGAGGCCATCACGATTCCTCCTTTAAGACACTCCTTAAAACCTATCTCTTTGACCAAGCTTCTGGTCATCTGAACTAGCATCTCCTTTTGTAGCTTAGTGTCATACTTTGTTTTATAATGCTTCTGTGTACATACTTGGGATGTTTTATTGTGTTCAAGGCACTATATAACTATAATTTGTTGCAGTTGTATAAAAAAAATCCTTCATAGGTGGTTTCCATATGTCCCATAGAGTTCTGCACGAAGAGTGGATATGCAATCCATTATCAGACTTCTGTTTCTACTATCCAAAAGCAAACAAGCAGCAGTGAGAGAGAGACAAATGTTAGCTTTCTCTCCAGCTATCATTCCCACTCACCCTCCTTACTTCTCTTTAATACATCTTCAAAACAGTGTTAGCTGGGACTGCATGAAAATGCTGCATTATTGAAGCTGTGTAACACTAAATTAAATGGTGACATTTTTCCTTTCTCCATTTTACAGAAATTGTTGCCTGGCAATTGAAAGTATTAACTCCATTCCAGGATATGATCCCATTAGCACCAGTCAGACTATGGTACCTTGCTGAAATGACCTTTGTTATGACCGAGGTGGGAGGAGTGCACTGTTAATTCAGTCCCACTTCTCCACAGGTCACAACATATTAAATACATTTTCCCACCTTACTGAAATCGTCAATTACTCTTTGTCCACAGAATAAAGCAGACCAACCAGGTTTCTTTAACAAAATTATCTGTTTATTATAAACCAAATCTTAACCAATAATGAAGTAAATATATGCAAACTGAAATATTTAAGCCCCTTATTTTTTGAAACTACGACCTCACACACACCCAGGAACGAAAAAAAAAATCTGTTTCCGGCTGTTATAAAGAAATAGAAGGAATTTTAAAAAACAGACTGCAGGGAAGCAGATATGGAAGTCCTTTGTTTTGGCGAGGTGTCCCAAAGTTGAATAGGTAGAAACTCTGGTTGATTTTAATTCCCTAACTAGCATCAGCAACTCTCTCACAGAGTCCAGGAGGCTTAACCACCTGACTTCCAGCCTCAAAACACCCTACCCCCCCCACCCTTGGTCACCCAATATGGTGCGCTGTTTTCGCATGCTTTTTGGAAAGCAAAGAGATTATTCTCCTATTGGATGATGCTTGACTGTCTAACAGACTTTTTCCATCCCGAGCACATCAACACCACCACCCCCAACCCCATCTCCAGTTTCTTTAAACATCTGTAAATGTTCTCCCAGAATGCTCACAGCAGTGTCTAAGAGATTAATCTTAAATTTCTGGAAATTCAAGGCCAAAAACAGCAAGAATAAATCTAACATCCCTATTCCCACACTTACTGAGATCGGCTAATTCAGTACAAACCTTGGACTGAGTTCAGAATCCTCCTGGTTGGCACAGCTCATGAACTGACTAATTTAAGCACCTGATCCATTAGGAGAGCTTCTGATTGTAACGTAATCCCATCAGGAGCCTCTCTCAAGTGGGAAATGTGGCAACCTAATAAATTTAGCTGAATACTTTTTATTCTGTTCAAAATGATTTTCAAACCTCAGTTAGATATTGAGAGAGCAAGAAAATCATAAAAACTGTATGGAGCAAGAGGACGTATTCAGTAAGGCAAATCCACCTCTTGCAATTTGGGCAGATTTTCTTAATTCATTTAAATCGCCTGAGGAAATAAGCAAATAAATGCAAGTAGCTCTGCCAAGAGATCAAAAAAACAATCAACCCACAGGTGGAATAAAAAAAGGCTGAAATAAATTATCAGTACCCCTTAACTAAAAAGTGTTGGTGGCGATGAGAGGGACTTCAAAGCACAGAGTAATTGGAAGGTTAACAAAACTTTTACCCAGCTGAAAAATATTACAATCACTAAATATAAACAAGGAAGAACCATCTTAAGAGTCTGTGCTGAAAAACGAAAGCAACTTTAAAAGTTAGATAACAAAATCAAGGAAACCATTACGCCCCGGCTAGCACATCGCCACACCCAGCCTGCTCGTCCAGTTAGTGAAGCTCTGGAGAAAATAAAAAGTTGAAAGAGACTCATGTGATTGTCAGCGATATTGACATGATAAAACAACATCTCAAAACAAGGTCGGGAAGAAACCTAAAGTTCCAAAGATCTATTCAGAGTGTAGACACGCCTGCTCTCGTTAGCCCATTAAGAATGCTGAGCAGAGAACTAGATCAGTTACTCTGAAATGACTTAACACCTTTTCACTGGAGGGGCTTGGAGTTATCAGCTGGAGAACTCCAACGACTTCATGGAGGCCCATGACTTTAAAAAGAAAAGGCAAAACACCACAATGCTTATACAAGCTGGACCAGTCCATTCACCTTCTCTCACATTCTACTTCCACCTGAGGATCAGGTTACAGAAAAACAGGCCGCCAACTTTAACAAACTTCAGTTTCACACGGCAAAAACAGCCTCCAAACAAAGTGCCACTTGTTTTTACTTTTTAAAGCAACCTGCGTCTTCAATTCGCGACTTGTATTGTACTTTGCTTTCTAAACGGGGAGGGGGGAACTGAAGGAGGAAAATAAAAAGGATTCAGGCCTGTTAAAGTCGATTGGAAAATGACATTCCGACGGACCGGAAGATTAACAAGAATACCCGAGTTACAAACAGCCACTGACAAGAATGTAGCATTTATCTGCCTCAAATGATTGCGCTTTCAGGCGCGTAATAGTATTCCAAGATCAAGTTTCTCTGACTTCAGCAGCAACTTAAACTCCATTGAGATACAATGTAAATAATTCAGTAAATCTCCTCTTCCAGCTGGAAGACTTTCTTACTCACCCAGCAGAAGCAGCTTTAGTTCCCTTCGGGCGTCTCTCTTGTCCCTCCGCAGTTGTCTCTCGATTTCGGCGTTTATCCGCTGAGACTCTTTATCCTCTTCGGACAGGCAGCACCGCGCCATGATGGAGCCCAAACTGAGCAAAAAGGGGAGCGAGAAGAAGACGCCTCACCCAGCCCGGCCCGACCCAAACCAAACCAAGCCGGGCTCCGACACTATGTGCCGCAGCAGCAGTCCCTTAACACCCTCACTGCCGCCTCACCACGGCCACGGCATGGAGGGCTGAAAACAATGCAAAGTCAGACAACATCAACAGAAACAACTTTTGTTTTTATTTTGTTCTTTTTGAAGAAGGGAATTTCAAAACGTAAAGTTAACTTCAGTTTAGGGCACTAATAAACATTTGGAAGCTGCTGCTACTGAGATATCGGAACTCCAGAGTGGGCGGGAATACCCAAAGGAGGAGGAGAAGTGAAAAAGAAAGCCTTGTTGAGCAGAGAGCCGGCTGACACGCCTCAGTCCATCAGATGGAATTTTTTTTTTCAAAAAAGGCGGTGCGACATGAAGATGAGGTTTGTGTGTCTGAAAATGGCGTTGCTGCAAGTCTGCTTGAGTTACAAAATTTTGTTTCAAAATATAATGCTTTCTCATTCACCGTTTGGGTTATACTTGGTTACTTTGCTAAGTATTTTCGTTATGCAATGTACTTTAAGACAGCCTTCAATTACGTAGTCGACATCAGGAACATGTTTGGGTGCCATTGGTCATCAAGCGACATAAATTGTAAACCCACAAAAACATTTGAATAGACTTTTTTTTAGATGTGACACAACTTTAACGTCATAAAACGTCGCAAGGCACTTCACAGGAGCATTAAAGAGCAAAATGAGATATTAGGTCAGATGACCAAAAGCTTGGTCAAAGAAGTAGATTTTAAGAAATAAAAACAAAGTGCTGGAAATAATCAGCAGGTCTGGCAGCATCTGTGGAGAGAGGAAGAGAATGACGTTTCAAGTCAGATAGGACTCCAGAACTGAATGCAGAAATGTGATGGCTTTTATGCTGTTGAAAGGGGTGGGGTGGAAGAACAAAAGGAAAGGTCTGTGATAAGGTATAAGGCAGGAGAGATTAAATGACAGAGATGTCATGAAATAAAATGAGCAGCTCTGTCTGAAAGAAAAAAACATGAAAAACAAGTTAAAGATTTGCACTTGGTTGAAAAAAACAATAAAATGGGGGTCATGGTCTGAGGTTATTGAACTCAATGTTGAGTCCAAAAGGCTGTAAAGTGCCTAATTGGAAGATGAGGTGCTGTTGCTCAAGCTTGTGTTGAGCTTCACTGGAGCACTGCAGTAGGCAGAGGACAGAAATATGGGCGTGAAAAGTGGTTAATTAAAATAGCAAGCAACTGGAAGCTCGGGGTCATGCTTGCAGACTGGTCAGTTGAGAAGCATTTTAAGAAACATCTTAAAGGGGGAAAGCAGGTTGAAGCAGGGTGCTTTAGGGAGGGAATTCCAGAACTTAGGACCTGGACAACTGAAGATCTGGCCACATCTGAAGTGATTAAAATCAGGGATGCTCAGGAGGCCAGAATTAGATGAGTAATGATATCTCAGAGAGTTGTGGGGCTGGAGGAGATTACTGAGCTAGGGAGGGGCGAGGCCATGGAGTAGCAAGGCATTTCTTGACCAGGAGCCATTGCTGGTCAGCGAGTACAGTTAATATTCTGAACCAAAAGTGAGGGTTGTTACTCCAAATGAGAGAAACTTGACAGGTCTGGCGTGTGCAATTGAAGATGATCAGAAAAAGTGCAATTTATTGTAGAATTAAATGTATTGGACACCTTCTGCATATAAATAATAACCCCGAATGTCATCATTAACTAAAACTTAACTCAATGTTAGTTATAAAAGATACTGATAAACCAAGCACACATTTCACTAATTTATTAATCTTTGTTCTTGGAATACAGTTAATCAAACATTTTATAAATTAAAGGAATCCACAACACAAGTACGATCTAAAATATATGAGGATGTGAGCTCTTAAATGTCGATCATTCAATACTAGCTGATTCAGGAATGTGCTATAATGAAAACAGAAAGTGCTGGAAATACTCAGCAGGTCAGGCAGCATCTGTAGGAGAGACAGAAGCAGAGTTAACATTTCAGGTCTGTGACATTTCATCAGAACAGACCTGAAACATTAACTCTGCTTCACTCTCCACAGATGCTGCCAGACCTGCTGAGTATTTCCAGCAATTTCTGTTTTTGTTTCAGATTTCCAGCATCTGCAGTATTTTGCTTTTATATCAGGAATGTGCTAATCGCTTCATGTACATGTTCATATTTATAATTTACTGTATTAACACTAATTTTTAAATATATCTTGATTTGTGTTCGATCTTCACCTTATTTCATTAAATTGTTGAAATATTTTCCCTATTTCTTTACTCTGACGACGTCTCTATTAGATTTAAGTCTCCGCGTACTCCCATTTGGATCATATCTCATTTGTACTCTCCGTGGTCTGGCAGCATCTGTGGAGAGAGAAGCAGAGTTAACCTTTCAGGTCAGTGACCCTTCATCAGAACGCTGTTTAATATAGCCGGAATATATTGTCACTTGGCACCCCCAGTCTTAAACTAGGATCTGGCTAACTTGCTCTTGTACTTTAGTTCCACAAAAACACATCCCATATAGTGGTCCCCTTCCCGGTGTTGTACGTCTGTTAAACAGTTCGTCTTCCAACCTTTGAAGACTTAATTGAAAAATATTTGATTTATTTTTGCCCCAGGTAAGTAAGCGTGCATTTTTTTCCTCGATAATACTAGTGCCGTTCTTCCTGCGATTGGTGTTATAATGTGAGGCAGCTCGTTAAACCATTTCACAAGTCTGGCTAAAAATCAGTTCGATGGGAGAACAAAACTGCCGGGTTCAAATCTGCTCCGTAACTTGGAATTAGCTGCTGCTTTGTCGTAATTTACCCGACATTTTACCATCAGGAGGAGCTCGTCGCATCGAGCCGCTGTTTTGTGCTGTGAGTTTGGTAATATTGTCGTGGTTTGGGACGATCTGTGAAAACTAATTGTTTGATTCTCAAACACGTCACCGAGCAATATTCTTTTATATATTGAAGGTTTTATTAAACATCATAAGATTTTGATGGACTACCGTGAAGTAACTACCACGCAATAATCACATAAGTATTCTGGAATGGTTTGCTGGCAAATTCCTGTAGGAACATTGGCTCAGTTCTTATTTCCGGAACGATCAATCAGTCGTGTCATAAGCAAGACACTTTTCTGTTATTATGCTTTGCATATAAAGCAAATACCTTCTCCAGCTTCCTGTATCAAAAAGAAAACGTAATGCCATGCTTGATGACAATTAAATTACAGCTATTATCCAAACCTATCCGTGTAAAACAAAAATTGGGCGCTTTCGTGTCATCTTTTCCCCAAAAAGCTGCAGAAAGGGCTGAACCTGGCTTCAGCTGGTAAATTCATTTTAAAATCAAGACCTCAAAAGAGAATAAAGTAAGAAATCATTAATTATCAATACACTTTGGTAAATCCCATATTTTAGACTAACACTGTTATACAACAGCAGTCTACCTCCTCCACCGCCTTCCCACCCCTCTTCTGTCGAAGCGCTGCTACCAACCCTTAAATGAACTACAGATATGTCAACTTAGCATAAACAGTACGTGTTTAACGTGACAGATACTTTCCTGTTGACGTGGGCGTGCCGATGTCAGGAAAAACCCTGAATATCTTGGATGAGTGTTTCAAGATGTTTTCCAAATCGGAAGAAATAAAGCGCTACGAATGAGATAACATACGACAGTTCGAAGATAACAGGAAAAATTAATCATGTACATATTTCCCTGTATACAAAATAGGCTGGCGAACGCATCCTTAAATCGATGTTAGGAATACAGTAGATACAATCGAAAAAACGCAACTGGGAAAAAGTTAACAACATAAATGCATTTACAGTGCTTGTAGCCAGATCTAACTGGACCGCATAAAGCAATATCAGGTCCTCTACTCTGCTAAAACTTCACGATTCCAGGATCGTTCTGGATTGCAAAGATAAAGTGTGAAAATAGATAAATAGATAAGTCCCCTGGGCCAGATGGGATTTATCCTAGGATTCTCTGGGAAGCTAGGGAGGAGATTGCAGAGCCTTTGTCCTTGATCTTTATGTCGTCATTGTCGACAGGAATAGTGCCGGAAGACTGGAGGATAGCAAATGTTGTCCCCTTGTTCAAGAAGGGGAGTAGAGACAGCCCTGGTAATTATAGACCTGTGAGCCTTCGGCTGTGGGTAAAATGTTGGAAAAGGTTATAAGAGACAGGATTTATAATCATCTTGAAAAGAATAAGTTCATTAGCGATAGTCAGCACGGTTTTGTGAAGGGTAGGTCGTGCCTCACAAACCTTATTGAGTTTTTCGAGAAGGTGACCAAACAGGTGGATGAGGGTAAAGCAGTGGATGTGGTGTATATGGATTTCAGTAAGGCGTTTGATAAGGTTCCCCACGGTAGGCTATTGCAGAAAATACGGAAGTATGGGGTTGAAGGTGATTTAGAGCTTTGGATCATAAATTGGCTAGCTGAAAGAAGACAGAGGGTGGTGGTTGATGGCAAATGTTCATCCTGGAGTTTAGTTACTAGTGGTGTACCGCAAGGATCTGTTTTGGGGCCACTGCTGTTTGTCATTTTTATAAATAACCTGGAAGAGGGTGTAGAAGGGTGGGTTAGTAAATTTGCGGATGACACTAAGGTCGGTGGAGTTGTGGATAGTGCCGAAGGATGTTGTAGGGTACAGAGGGACATAGATAGGCTGCAGAGCTGGGCTGAGAGATGGCAAATGGAGTTTAATGCGGAAAAGTGTGAGGTGATTCACTTTGAAGGAGTAACAGGAATGCAGAGTACTGGGCTAATGGGAAGATTCTTGGTAGTGTAGATGAACAGAGAGATCTTGGTGTCCAGGTACACAAATCCCTGAAAGTTGCTACCCAGGTTAATAGGGCTGTTAAGAAGGCATATGGTGTGTTAGCTTTTATTAGTAGGAGGATCGAGTTTCGGAGCCACGAGGTCATGCTGCAGCTGTACAAAACTCTGGTGAGACCGCACCTGGAGTATTGTGTGCAGTTCTGGTCACCGCATTATAGGAAGGATGTGGAAGCTTTGGAAAGGGTGCAGAGGAGATTTACTAGGATGTTGCCTGGTATGGAGGGAAGGTCTTACGAGGAAAGGCTGAGGGACTTGAGGTTGTTTTCGTTGGAGAGAAGGAGGAGGAGAGGTGACTTAATAGAGACATATAAGATAATCAGAGGGTTAGATAGGGTGGATAGTGAGAGTCCTTTTCCTCGGATGGTGATGGCAAACACGAGGGGACATAGCTTTAAGTTGAGGGGTGATAGATATCGGACAGATGTTAGAGGTAGTTTCTTTACTCAGAGAGTAGTAGGGGCGTGGAACGCCCTGCCTGCAACAGTAGTAGACTCGCCAACTTTAAGGGAATTTAAGTGGTCATTGGATAGACATATGGATGAAAATGGAATAGTGTAGGTCAGATGGTTTCACAGGTCAGCGCAACATCGAGGGCCGAAGGGCCTGTACTGCGCTGTAATGTTCTAATTCTAATAAGGGTAGCGCAGTGGTTAGCACCACAGCCTCACAGTTCCAGCAACCGGGGTTCAATGCTGAGCACTGCCTGTGCAGACTTTGCAAGTTCACTGTGTGGGTTTCCTCCAAGTACTCTGGTTTCCTCCCACATACTAAAGACTGTGAGTTGTATAGGTAAATTGGCCATTGTAAAAATTACCCCTAGTGTAGGTAGGAGAATTGAGGGAAGGTGGTGATGTGGAAGGGAAAAATGGGATTAATGTAGGATTAGTATAAATGGGTGGTTGATGGTCGGCATGGACATGTCGGGCCATAGGGCCTGTTTTGGTGCTGTATCTCTCTATAACCCGTGACTTCTTTTCTCCACTGTAAACAGTCTTCTTAAACAGCTCACCCCTGTCTGCTCCACCCTCCCCTCCAACAATATGTGTGAGACTAATTTGTTTCGAAGATTGAGGCCATCTGATCAACTGCCTCTGCCATGTCCATCCCCTGGCCTATCGGGCCCGAATTCTTCTAAAGCTTCCCACTAGCCCTAGTCCTGAACTCACATCTTTCTCCAGTTTCTCTCCTATCTCCAAGCTTATCTTGTCCATGAGACCCACCTCCTGCTTCCTCACCATTAATCCCACTAAAGTGCTGGCTACCCAACTTCCCCTCCTTGTCCTCATGTTAGCCGACATTGTTAATGGTTCTCTCTCTTCAGGTGTTGCCCCTCCTTTAAATCTGCTGTTAACACCCTTTTCCTCAAAAAAACATCCTTGACCCCACCATCCTTGCAAACTTCCCTTTCTTCTCCAAAGTCCTTGAATGTGTTGTTGCCTCCCAAATCCATTCCCATCTTTCCTGGAACTCCATTTTTGAATCCTTACAATCAGGTTTCCCCATCCCACCACAATAGCGAAATGGCTTTTATCAAAGCCACAAATGACATCCTATGTGACTGTGATAAAGGTAAATTATCCCTCCTCAAACTTCTAGACCTGTCTGCAGCCTTTGACACAGTTGACCATACCATCCTCCTCCAACTCCAGCTATTGTCCACCTGGGTGGGACTGCGCTCACCTGGTTCCATTCTTATTTATTTAACCATAGCCAGAGTATTGCTTGCAGTGGCTTCTCTTCCTGCTCCCACACCATTACCTCTGGTGTCCCTCAAGGATCTATCCTTGCCCCCCTCCAATTTCCCATCTATATGCAGCCCTTCGGTGACATAATTTGAAAGCACAGGGTTTGTTTTCACATGTACACTGATGCCACCCAACTCTACCTCACCACCACCTCACTCGACTCCTCCACTGTTAGTAAATTATCAGACTGCTTATCTGACATCCAGTACTGGATGAGCAGAAATTCCCTCCAATGAAATATTGGGAAGATTGAAACCAATGCTTTCAGTCTCTGCTTCACTGTCTCCATTCCCTAGCTACTGACTCCATCCCTCTCCCTGGCATTAATCTGAGATTAAACCAGACTGTTTGCAACCATGGTGTCATATTTGACACCGAGAGGAGTGTCTGACCTCACATTCACACCATCACTAAGACCGTCTGTTTCCATCTCCGTAACATCGCCCGACTTTGTCCCTGCCGAAGCTCATCTGCTGCTGAAACTCTCATCCATGCTTGTGTTATCTCTAGACTTGACTATTCCAACACACTCCTGGCTGGCCTCCCATATGCTACAATCCATAAACTTGAGGTCATCCAAAAAATCTACTGTCCATGTCCTAACTGCACCAAGCCCCGTTCACCTATCAGCCCTGTGCCCTCTGATATATATTGGCTCCCGTTCAAGCAACATCTCGATCTTAAAATTCTCATCCTTGTTTTTAAATCTCTCCATGTCCTTGCCCCTCCCCATCTCCACAATCTCCTCCAGTCCCACAACCCTCTGAGGTATCTATACTCATCTAATTCTGGCCTCTTGAGCATCCCCAATTTTAATCGCTCCACCATTGGTGGCCAAGCCTTCAGCTGCCTAGGCCCTAAGCTCTGAAATTCCCTCCCTACAACTCTCTGCCTTTCCATATCACTTACATCCTTTAAGACACTCCTTAAAATCTACCTCTTTCACCAAGTTGTTGGTCATCTGATCTAATATCTCCTAATGTAGCTCGGTGTCATAATTTGTTTTATAATGCTCCTGCAAAATGTCTTGGGCCATTTTATTACTTTAAAGGCCCTATATAAATATCAGTTGTAGTTATGATATGCAGAAGGAAGGGAGATAACTTTGATACCTCAAGTCAAGAGCCATAAAACAAGCATTTTTGTGGCACTTATGCTAAATATAGGATTTTTTCATAAAACGTTGCTGTGCTTAACCCTTACATAATTTTGCATTTTAAGATACGTTTACTTTTTTTTCCTACTGTACCTGAAGCAGTATTAGAGAAAAGGACTAACTGTAAATTGCAAATGTATTACAAATGGACAAATAAAATATAAGTAATTTTATAATTTTAAGCTAGTGTGGAGTAATTTAATGTGCTGCTATTTTACAGATTGTCTCTATAAATTGAAAAATCTCAAGATCATAATATCATTTAGGATAAGAAAGGCAATGGGGCCCATCTAAATACATGCATTCAAAAAAAGTTAGTCACCTCATTATGCCATCCAGTTAGTTCTTGAATAATTCCTGTGGTTTATTTCACCTCTACTACGCTATCTTGAAGTCCATTCCATATTGTGATCACTCCTTGTGGGAAGAAAAACTTCATAGTATCATAGAATGATTACAGCACAGAAGGAGGCCATTTGACCCTTTACGTCCATGATGGCTCTGCAAGAGAAACTCAGCCAGGCCCACTCCCCCACCTTTTCCCTGTAACCCTAAAAAGTTCCTCTTCAGATTATTATCCGAAACCCTTTGAAAGCCACGATTGAACCTGACTCCACCACACTCTAAGGCAATGCATTCCAGATCCTAATCACTCTCTGTGTAAAAAAGGTTTTCCTCATGTCCCCTTTGGTTCTTTTGTCATCATCTTAAATCGGTGCCCTCTGGTTCTTGACCCTTCCACCAATGGGAACAGTTTCTCCCATCTACTCTGTCCAGACCCCTCATGATTTTGAACACCTCCATCAAATCTCCTCTCAACTTTCTTTCCTCAAAGGAGAACAGCCTCGCCTTCTCTAAATCTATACATGTAACTGAGGTCTCCTATTCCTGGAACAATTGTTGTAAATCTTTTCTGCTCTCTCTCTAATGCCTTCACATCCTTTCTAAAGTGCGGTACCCAGAATTGGACATGTCTTTGCTTTTGTACTCTATGCCTTTATTTATAAAGCCCAGCATCCTGTATGCTTTATTAACTGCTTACTCAACCTGCCCTGCCACCTTCAACAATATGTGCAAATATACCCAGGTCCCTCCTGCACCCCCTTTAGAATTATATCCTTTAGTTTATTATGCCTCTCCTTATTCTTCCTCACAAAATGTATCACTTCACAATTCTCTGCATTAGATTTCACCTGCCATGTGCCTACCCATTCCACCAGCCTGTCTTTGTCCTCTTGTCTAATCCTGTCCTCTGCAGAGTTCACAATAATTCTAAGTTTTGTGTCATCTGTAAATTTTGAAATTGTACCCTGCACACTAAAGTCTAGGTCATAACATAGATCAAGAAAAGCAGTGGTCTTAATATTGATCCCCGGGAAACCCCATTAAATACCTTCCTCCAGTCCAAGAAACAATCGTTCACCACTACTGTTTGTTTCCTGTCACTCAGCCAATTTTGTACCCAAGCTGCCAATGTCCCTTTTACTCCATTAGCTTTAACTTTGCTTATAAGCTTGTTATGTGGCACTTTATCAAACACTTTTTGGAAGTCCATGTACACCACATCAACCCTCTCTGTTACCTCATCAAAAAATGTAATAAAAATAGTTAAACACAATTTGCCCTTAACAAATCCACACTGGTTTTCCTTAATTAACCCACATTTGTACAGGCAACTGTTAATTTTGTCCCAGGTTTCTAAAAACTCCCCCACCACAGAGCTTAAAATGACTGGCCTGTAGTTGCTGGGCTTATCTTTACACCTTTTTTGAAGAAGGATGTTACATTTTCCACTCTTTCATGAGTAACCTCAGATGCATACAATCCAGTCCTGGTGACTTATCAACTTTAAGTACAGTTTTTCTAATACCACCTCTTTATCAATTTTTAGTGCATCCAGTATCACAAATACCTCCTCCTTTCCATGATTTTGGAAGCATCTTCTTCCTTGGTAAAGACAGGTGCAAAGTACTCATTTAGTACCGCAGCCAAGCCTCTGCCTCCATGCATAAATCTCATTTTTGGTTTGTCTGTAATCGACCTCACTCCTGCATTTATACCACCTTTTTACTATTTGTACGCCGATAGAAGACTTTTGGATTCCCTCTTATATTAGTAGCCAGTCTCTTAGACTCTTTGCCTCTGCTATTCCTTTTTTCACTTCCCCTCTGAACTTTCAATATTCAGCCTGGTTCTCACTTGTATTCTCAACCTGACATCTGTCATGTGCACCTTTTTTCTGCTTGATCATTCTATCTCTTTTGTCATCCAGGGACCTCTGGCTTTGTTCCCTTGTGGGAATGTACCTCAACCATCTCCTCTTTAAAGGCAGCCTATTGTTCTGTTACTGTTTTATCTCCCAATATTTGATTCTAATTTACCTGGGCCTGATCTGTTCTCACCCTATTCCAATTAATTACTTTTACTCTGGATTGCTCCTTGTCCTTTTTCATAGCTAACCTAAACCTTATGATACTTATGCTACTTCTTGATAACTGTCCTAAATTTTGCCTTTTATTTAATTTAAACTTGTGCATTCTTGTCTGACTTAAAATATTCTGTTTACATTTTCCATAGCGTTAAATACTTTGTATGCTGGCATAAATTCTCCTTGGAGACATTTCCTTTCCAGGCTAAACACCACTTTTCCTCTGTCCTTTTTCATAACTTAGATCTTTTACACTAAGTTTCTCCTTTGTGGGTTTCTTTTGGTATTGTTTCCAGAACTTGATGTCGCTCATTCTCAATATTCAGAGCTGGACATAGTACTCAAGATGTGGTCTGCTATGAGCACTGTACAGTTTAATCACAGCTTATATTTGAGTCAGTCATAACGGTACAGAAAGAGGCCATTCAGCCTATCAAGTCCATGCTAAATGATGAAAGGTCAACTTGAATGGTTAAATCTGTGTTTTCTCTCCACAGATGCTGCCAGACCTGCTGAGTATTTCTAGCATTTTCTGTTTTTATTTCAGATTTCCAGCATCCGCAGTACTTTGCTTTTGTTTTTGTTTTAGTTGACTGGTTTTGCTATATTGTTCAAAATTCTTTTAGCTCTAATAAAAACAGAAAATGCTGGAAACACTCAGAAGGGCAGACAACATATTTGGAGAGAGAAATAGAGTCAACATTACAGCTCGATATCATCAGAATTATGTTAGCTGAGTTGATTTGTGCTCTGAAATAGGTGGGAATGTTAAACATCAGGTCTAGCAAGATTCCGAAGTCTCCATTACCTTCATCTTCAGCTTTTTCAACATCATTCATGGCATACACAGTGCCTTTTCTTTCCTTTCTATTTGCAGTACTTTACACAGTAAAGTTCAACTGTCCTTTTTCTCCCCACTTATATATTTGGCGCATTTCATTCTGTAATTTCTAAACTCCTTCAATTCCACCATCCCTCCTGGTTTGGTATCATTTGCAAGTTTGCTTATTTTGCATCAAGTTTGCTTATTTCGCATCAAGTTTTTGTCCAATTCATTGATATATAGTAGAAACAGTAATCGTCCCAATACTGAGTGATGGGATATACCCCATTTGATGCTTCCCACCCCCATGCTGTCATAACCCTTTAACAATTCCTCATTATCTTCTGTCATTCAGCCAATTTCATATCCATTCCCAATATTCACTCTGAATCCCCACAGTTTTGAAGGTAAGACATAGTCTTTGTGTAGAACATTGTCAGATGTCTTTTGGAAATCTTGGCACACTGCATCATAGTTTTCTACAGTCCTCTTCAGATAGTATTTTCTCAAATATATCAGAATTCATCAGGAAGGAACATCCCTTTCCTATGTCCTGCAGACTGCTGTTTGGGATTATTGTTGTACAGATTGCTACGGCCAGGTGAGGAGGGGGGTCACAGTCACCCCTCTTGCCCTCCTTCTTATTTGACTGCAACAGAGTTTATTCCTTTTTAAACAGTGGTTGTACTTGCTACTTCAGTGAGTGTTTTACCATTTACCTTTAATGTGATTGTGAAAGAACCAATCGGATTGGTTTATTATACTCAACAAGCTAAATCCGATCTAAAAATAAGCTACACATTCACACGAGGATCACGCACACACACACAAATAGATTGAGAGACAGAGAGAGGGAAAGAGAGCGAGAGAGAGAGACAGCCTTTTTGCTGCTGCACACTCAGTTACAGTTTGTCTCTGTTCAAGGAAACTCTCAGCTTTTCAGAGATGGATAGACAGTCACATTTCTGCCTCAGTGTATTCTCTGGAACATTCTAATGAGATACAAGATTCAAAATTGGCTCCACAGGCCACAGGATGCCAGTATTTACACTTGGAGGGGTTTTCTCTTTCAAAGACAATGTGTCAGGATTGCCGTGCTAATGAAGCAATCCTAGGTAATTCAATTACTTAGAGCAAGCCGTTGTTCTGGGTCCATGTTTCTCAGACTTCTGTCTCCGGTTGGAGGCCTTGGAATATGCAAAGGTGTTTCAGATGCAAATTGTAGTGACCATCCTGGCTGCCAGTTTTTTTAAAAGTTAACTGTAGGATTTTTTCTATTAAAAGTTTTATATAAGTTTCCAACTGATGAATTAATATTTATCTCTTGCTCCATCCCACTTTACTTGCTTAAAACTTCACATTTCTAATATCTGCTAGTTCTGAAGAAAGGTCATTGCCCTGAAACGTTAACTCTGCTTCTCTCTCCACAGATGCTGCTAGACCTGCTGAGTATTTCCAGCATTTCTTGTTTTTATTTCAGATTTCCAGCATCCACAGTATTTTGCTTTTATATATAATTAATATTTCTCATTTGACATCATGTTTTCTTGACAAGATACTCAAATTTAATCCTGATACTCTGTTCCATTATTTTACATGAAATTAAAGACCAATAGGTCTGTTGTTAACTGTGCCTGTTTCGTCATCCTTTTTGAATATGAGCACTTTAGTCTGTATCCAACCTACAGGTATCTCTCCAGTGCCCAGTGATTCTATCATAATGAATGTCAATACCTCACTCCCCCTTTACTAGTCTCTCGAAACACTGAGTTAACTACCATAAATATCTGGGAATTTATTTGTTCAGGGATCTTTTAGCTTATCTGGGACTTGCATCTTGTTTGTAACAAAGCAGAAAATGGGAGGGAGGGATAGGGGAACAGTTTGTTCACGGGGAGCCGAAATGCTCACACAGACTGCTTGAGGCAAATGGTCCCTTTCTGTTTTAAACTTATATGTAATTAATTTCTCTTTGGTTGTCACTGTTAGGGCAGGGCATGTTGTTCATGGCAATGCTATTAAGAAAGAGGTCATTAAAAAAAAATTATTTTGTGCTCACCCTCAGTTTCAAGCCTGTTTTGCAACTTTTATGGTGCTTACCTTTGACTGTCCTCTTACTCTAGCAGTACTGGAACAATGTTTTACTGTTAAGTTTTGCCTCTGCAACTATTCCTTTCTCTACATGCCTCTATTCCTCTAAACATCCTTTCGACATATTTCTGCAATTTTCCACATTCATCCCTGTAAAACCGTTTTCCTTTCTCTTGCAGGATTTGTAGATACATTTTCCATCTTCAAATTTATTTGTTAAACTAGTGTAGCCCTAATTAGATTAATAGTTTGGTGATTCAAGTTATATATTTAATCCAGTGGCTAATAGTACTGCGGACAGCCAGTAAGTGGGATTAGGGTTTGGACCTCATGCTCACTGTCATCTCCTAGAACTTTCTTTTGATTACAGAGGGGAGGGGGGGGGGTTGAAGAAGAATTTCTCAGATTTTTTCCCCCTTTAATTGGCCTAGGTTTGTTTTGCCTCTCTCAGGAGGTTACATGACTGCTGGTGGAAGTAAACAGTGGGAGTCACTGATACTTTGTTGTGTAATGACTGTTTAGGACAGGCTTGCCAGAGCAGCGGTCTGTCTTTTTGTATGTTTGCATCCTGCATATTCAGCATTATTCCATTCGACTGTTTCACTTGTTTTCTACTAGAGTGTTGTTGAACATCCCTTACCAATTCATTTGCTTAGTTGTTCCCTTTTATTGAATTTAGTTGTTTTAAAATGAAATACCTAGTTCCTGGTCTTTGGTACATCTGAATCCTAGATAATGCTAAACTTAGTTTTATTGACACAAACAGCAGAGCTTTCAGGCTAGTTTCAGTTTCAAGTTCTGGAGTTCTCAGAGATTAATTCAAATCACACTTCAGAAAGTCTCAAAGAGACTTCATAGTGATTGGACAATCTACCAACCTAACTGAAATGTGAACAGGCTCATCCAACCAAAACTCTTCTGTTAGCAGGAAATACAGCAGAATCAATGTATAAGTTTCCCAATGCTTGAACTCAATTGCTTTGAGTATTAAATCATATAAAAGAACTGCAAAACTCTGCAAAAAAATCATGTTTTTGGCTGGCCTGATCCGATTTGAAAATATTTTGGTAAGAATAGTTTGGAACATTGAAGAGATGGAGACTCAAGTTTAGATATGACCAGCAGAGATTTGGACAAGCTAAAGTTTACAGAGGATGGAGAGTTGAAGGCTACCCAGAAGGGCACTGGAATAGTCGAGTCTGGAGGTGATAAAGGCACGGTTAAGAGCTTCATCAGTTGATGGGTTGAGGTGAATGATTTTTGCAGAGATGAAAATAGGGGGTCTCTGTGAAGGAGAGGATATGGATTGTAAACTCAGCTCAGGGATGAATAGTCTGGTTCAACTTAAAACTGGTGGGGGAGGGGAATGAAATCGGTAGCAACAGTATGAAGTTTGTGGTGGGGACTGAAGATGATGGTTTTGGTTTTACCAATGTTCAAAGGGAAGAAATTGTAGCATCTCTGACAACACAGTGATCGTGGAGGATTTGAGTGAGGTGGCAGAGAGGTACTGCTGGACATCATCAGCATGCTGCGGAAGCTAACCCAAAGTTAGCGGATAAGAGGCAGTATGTACATGAGGGAGAGAAGGGAGTCAAGGACAGATTCTTGAGAGGCTCCAAAGTTAATGGTGCAGGGTGCATGCATAGAAGCAATTGCTAGAGCTATTCTGGATACAATTTGCTAAGTAGGTGTTGATCCAAATGAGGGCAATCCCACTAAGATGGACACTGGAAAAGAATGTTGTGGACGACCTTGCCTAAAGCTGCTGTTGCAAAGAATGGGCATAGATGGTGCACCATGGTCATTGTCACAGAAGATATTTGTGTTTGGTTAGGACCATTTCAATGCTGTGACAAGGATGGACACCTGACTGGAGAAATTCAAACAGGGAGCTGCAGGAAAGATGGGCACAGATTTGGGAGGTGATAATGCTTCAAAGATTTTGGTAAAGCAAGGGAGATTGGAGATGGGGCAATAGTTTGCAAGAATAAACAGGTAAAGGGTGTTTTTTTTTTAGAATGGCAATGATGATGTCTTTGAAAGGGAGGGTGGATCAGTAACTGAGGAGGGTGCACAATTTGCAATGTCTGATTTCTTGGGGACTAAAAAAGGAATTTGGGTGGTCAGCAGTTCTGTGGGAATGGCATCACGGGAGCAGTAAGTTAATCCCATGAACATGATAAAGACAGAGGGTATGAGGCGAGATGGAATAGAAACCAATGAGAAACACAGATTGTAAACGTGGTGGGAAAGGGGAACATAGCAGAAACAGCTGACTGACTGGTTTTAGCCTAAGGTGACCAGGGAGGTTCATGACCTCCTCACATCTCTTGTTGATGATGAGAGTAATGGGGACAGGAATGAGTTTAAGTAGATGGTTGGTATCATTTGATGTGGGTCTACAGATATGGTGATGGAATGTTATACCAGCCGTGCATCAGATGGACTTTTGGAACCGAAAATAGGGGCCTTAACAGGAGAGCAATCAGAATGGAAAAGAGGAAATGTTTTGCTGGTGAAAAGGGCATCAAAAAGTGGAGGAATGGGAATGGTGAGATTATAGGCAAAAGACTAATTGGGAGTTTGAAAGTGCAGTTGCAAATGAATCACGGGAGACTATGTTCAAAGGGAAGACAGAGGAAATGGGGTTGGTAGGGGCAGGAGGGTTCGGTTGATGATAGATACAAGGAAGTGGTCTGAAATGGTAGAACCATCTCATCTTTGCAGAAGGTTTAAAGGTTCGGCTGCAGCATATGCTGAAGTTCTGATGCTGCCTTCCTGTGACTTGTATGCAGTTTGCTACTCAGACATGTCCAAGTAACAGTGGCATGGTTTGTACACCTGCCTGTCTGGGCAGCTGCAGGTCCCACTGAGCACTCCTCCAATGCAGGCATACAGGTCTCAGCTCATGCTTATGAAACTCCTCTCAATCCTCCCTTAGGGTTCAAGAAATGTTTTAAGAAATGCAGACAGGGCTGTTTCTAGACAATGACCAACTTTTAAGATCAGTAAATTCAAATATAGAAAAACAATTCAAAATTAGGATTAAACTTAGATCTGGCATAAAATCACTGACAAGTCCAAAAATGCAGCAATAAATAATCTTGCAAGCCAATAAAACCATCAACTGCAGTAGCAGCTTAAAGAAATTCTAATCTGCACTGCATGAAGCTGGGTTGAAAGTGAGCCTGTTCAATACAGAAGCAATACAATGTGCTTTAGGAAGAAACCATTTCCATCAGTTTATTAACTTAATGAGGTTTGCACTTTAAATCATCAAGTGTCTCCTGAACATCAGTGTTACCTGGTCAGAAATAACTAGGTGGTGTATTCCTAGTGCCAAGACTGTGCCCACAATTTTCCAGCTGTCAGACATGACTCGTCATGAAAATGTGCTAGATTGAAAGATGATTTTTTATTCCACCGGCTGGAAACCTGAATATTAAACTGTGGAGACGAACCACTCAAACCTTGCAGGCTTCAAATTCTGTTTGCTGACTGTGCTTATTCACTTAAACCTGGGAAGGAGCTAGAGAGAATGCACTTTCCAGAAAGAATAGAACGAAACCTCTTCCAGTTGCATGGTAGAGAACTTTCCTGAAAGAACAGAGATCTCTGTCAAAGGAATTCAATCACATTGCTGTCTCCCAGGGAATCACTGAATCAGCATCCACCTCTTCAAACCAGAAGCCTCACGACCACTGAATTCAGCCTGAACCAGCCGTGTCACCAATCTCCACAGACTGTATACCCCATTTATTTTCCAGGACTCTAATTCAACCAGTCTATCCTTCTCCACGTGTGTGTGTCTGTGTCTCTGTGTGTGTAAGTTGGAGCGTATTTTATTTTTACTTAGATCAGTTTAAATACAATAAAGTTAACCTCTTTCTTTGTTAAACTCCAGTAAATATGTCCGATTGGCTTTTTTTATGATCAGACCACGTGAACAAGTTAAACACTCAATGAATTGGCAAGTATATCCATTTAAAAAGGAAATAGATCGGTTCCGGTCAAACAAGGAGAGGGAAAAGAGGGCAGGTCTTTGACCCCTCCTCACCTCTTTGTATCATAAATCTGGGGGCTCTATGTCTGAGATCAAACTCAAAGACAAATGGGAAATTGGAAGCGGGAAACCAAATTGATCCCGAGCAATAATTTACAAAAAACTCTTCAATACAGGTTTTCTTGTGGTTTTCAGTGCTAGAGTACTAAAATGTCCACATTCAAGGCCAGTACCTTTGTCTGTCACTCTAGAATTGGACTTCATAGCCACTCCAGGCACTGCTTCATAAACGACTGACCACCTCCAGGCGCTTACACATTGTCTTGAGACAAGGAGGCCAAAGAAGAAGAAGTACTAAAATGTCCACATTCAAGGCCAGTACCTTCCTAGAACAGAGTGAAGTAACTCAGGACAGTTTAAAAGCCCTATCCATTGAAGAGTTAAGGAGTATAGCTAGGTATTTAGAGATAAATATCCATGCAAAAGCTAGGAAACTCGAAATCCTAAAACTTGTATCCAACCATTTTGAAATTGAAACTGAAGAACCGGAGACAGGCATAGAATCTAAATCAGACAGAATAGCATTAGCCAAGATAGAGCTGGTACAGCAGAGACTAGAGCTAGAATTCCAGGAATGGAAGGAGGAGAGAGAATTGCAGGAAAGGGAGAAAGATAAAGCTTTCCAGAAGGAGAAGCAGGAAAGAGAGTTAAGGCAGCTCGAACTGAATAGGGGAAGACCCAACATACCCAGTAAAGGCACTGCTAGTGAGGGAACTACCCTCAGCTCAGGACCGAGTGCTGAGCTCTTAAAGTTCTCCCAATTGATACCAAAGTTCAATGAGGGGGATGTGGAAGCATTGTTCATCTCATTTGAAAAGATTGCAAAACATTTGAAGTGGCCAGCGGAGGGCTGGACCCTGTAACTGCAAAGCAAATTAATAGGAAAAGCCCATGAGGTTTATTCCCTATTGTCCAACGAGAGTTCATCAACTAAGAGATGACAAAAAATGTGCGTGAGTTGGTACTGGAGGTGTACTGCCAAAATTCCAAACTCTCCAAAAACAGCCTGAACAAACTTACATCAAGTTTGAAAGGGTTAAGCAACTCACATTTGACTGATAGATATAGGCACTTAAGATAGAGCCCACCTATGAAAACCTCAGAGATATGATCCTCCTCGAGGAGTTCAAAAACTCACTTCCCCTTTTTATCAAAACCCATGTGGAGGAACAAAAGGTTCCAAGAGCCAGGCAAGCAGCAACCCTAGCTGGTGATTATGAGCTTGTCCACAAGCGCTTGCCCCAATGGAAACCCTTCCCAACTCACCTCCAAAGACCTGAAAAAGACAGAAGGTGGGAGGGTGATAGGAGGATGAACAGCCAAGGGCAAGAAGGGAAAGCTTGAAACACAGAGGGCCCTCCTCAGGCCTAAAGGGAAGGTGCTGAGAAGGCATGACCTTTCCCCCAGAGAGTGCATTGAATGCCAAAGTATTAGTGAACGGTATTGGGGGGAAGGTATATGCTCATACCTTCATATCAGGTGCACCTGGAGTGTGACCTTGTTTCAGGACCAGTAACTATGGGGATTGTCCCTAGTTTACCTGTGGATGGGGTCGACCTGCTCCTTGATAATGATCTGATGGGGTGAAGGTGGTAGCTTCCCCAGTGGTCTTACAGAGACCAAAAGAGGACAGGGAGACAAAGCAGTTACAGCAGAAGGTCCCTGGCATTTTCCCCAACTGTGCGGTGGCCCAGTCCATGGCCAAACAAGTTCCGTCAGAGGAGACTGAACTGGCACTACAGTCAAATGACACTACTGTCTGGATATTTGAAACCTCATTCAGGAATTTAGAGGAACTAAAGGAAGCGGTAAGCAGGTCTTCCTATTGAGGCTCAGCAAGCCAACCTAGTGTTAAAAAGTTAGCACAGACTGCCCAAACTGAAGCTGGAGCAAAGAGAGTTCCAGAGTGCTATTTAAAGAATGAGGTACCGATGAGGAAGTGGAGACCTCCTCATAGACCTGCAGACTGTGGTCCATGAGGTAGTGATGCCACTGAGGTACCACAGGGAAATATTAAGGAAAGCCCACAAAGTTCCAATGGCTGGACACGTCAATCTCTGAAAAAACCAAGCCCACATAAGACAGCATTTTTACTGACCACAACTCAAGGATGTGGTGGAGGTCTGTAAAACTTGCCACACGTGCTCCTAATTCCCATACTGGTTTTTGGGGAACCATTCAGCAGAGTACTAGTGGCTTATGTGGGGCCCCTGCCAAAAACAAAAGGGGACAAACAAGCACAGGTCTGTCAGGCAGTCAGGAAGAGAAGGGCAAAAAGGAAAGTTAGGACGAGTTAGAGGGAGGCCTAGAGGATTCCCACATCTAACCCCTTATTGTCCAGTTAGCTAACACCAAAATGTTAGAGATTAGACACTGTACTCTCCTATTTAAACAAAGTACAGAGAGGAGACCTAACAAGGCTGCTCACAGCGCTTAAAGAAATCTGCAGGGACAAACCAGGGTGCATAACCTTCCCCTACACGATGTGGATGCAGGAGAGACCCCTGCCATAAAGCAAAATCCCCATCACCTAGGTCCCGGGAAACTGGCACAAGTTCGGGAGGAAATTCAGTACATGCTGGAGCACAAGCTCATTGAGTTCAGTCAGAGCAGCTGGAGTTCCCATTTGTGCTTTGGCCCAAGCCTGATGGCTCAACAAGGCTCTGCACTGATTACAGGAAGGTTAATACAGTGACTAGAGTTGATTCCTACCCAATTCCCCTGCTTGGAAGATCGTATCGAAAGAGTAGGAAACACCACCTACATAACAAAGATAGACTTGTTAAAAGGATATTGACAGACTCCCTTAACTATCCGAGCTAAAGGGATCTTGGCTTTTGTCACCCCAGAAGGCTTATTCCAGTGCTGAGTGATGCCATTTGGATTAAGAAATGCCCCAGACATCTTCCAAAGTTTGATAAACCAGGTAGTAGCTGGCCTGCCCAACTGTGTAGTGTACCTGGATGATCTGTTACTATACTGTGACACCTAGGGGGGACCACATAGACCAGTTAGAAACCCTCTTCCGAAGGTTACAATCGGCTGACCTAATAGTAAATCTTGCAAACAGCGAGTTTGCTAAAGCTCAGATAACCTACCTAGGGCATGTTGTGGGTCAAACAGTGTGAAGGGCACAGAGGGTACAAAATTCTTGAACTGCATTCAAGAGAACTTTTTAGATAGCACGTAACAAGCCCAATGAGAGGGGGTGCAATTCCAGATTTAGTCTTTGATAATGACGCTGGGCAAGTGGATGAAGGAGTAGCGGGTGACCATTTTGGAGATAGTGAACATAATAATTTTAGCATAATCATGGAAAAGGACAAAGATAAAACAGGAGTAAAAGTTCGAAACTGCGAGAAGGCAGAAGTTATGAAGCTGAGAGGTGATCTGGGGAAAGTGGATACAGCTACTTGAAGGAAAACCAGTGGTAAACCAGCAGGAGGCATTCAAAAGTGAGATTCTACAGGCACAGTGCAGACATATCCCCACAAAGATAAAGGGTGGAATGGCCAAATCTAGAGCCCCCTGGTTACCTAGAAGCAGGTAATTATAGACCGGTGAGCCTGACGTCAGTGGTAGGGAAGCTGCTGGAGAAGATACTGAGGGATAGGATCTATTCCCATTTGGAAGAAAATGGGCTTATCAGTGATAGGCAACATGGTTTTGTGCAGGGAAGGTCATGTCTTACCAACTTAATAGAATTCTTTGAGGAAGTGACAAAGTTGATTGATGAGGGAAGGGCTGTAGATGTCGTATACATGGACTTCAGTAAGGCGTTTGATAAGGTTCCCCATGGTAGGCTGATGGGAGAAAGTGAAGGCGCATGGGGTCCAAGGTGTACTAGCTAGATGGATAAAGAACTGGCTGGGCAATAGGAGACAGAGAGTAGCAGTGGAAGGGAGTTTCTCAAAATGGAGACGTGTGACCAGTGGTGTTCCACAGGGATCAGTGCTGGGACCACTGTTGTTTGTGATATACATAAATGATTTGGAGGAAAGTATAGGTGGTCTGATTAGCAAGTTTGCAGACGACACTAAGATTGGTGGAGTAGCAGATACTGAAGGGGACTGTCAGAGAATACAGCAGAATATAGATAGACTGGAGAGTTGGGCAGAGAAATGGCAGATGGAGTTCAATCAGGGCAAATGTGAGGTGATGCATTTTGGAAGATCCAATTCAAGAGTGAACTATACAGTAAATGGAAAAGTCCTGGGGAAAATTGATGTACAGAGAGATTTGGGTGTTCAGGTCCATTGTTCCCTGAAGGTGGCAACGCAGGTCAATAGAGTGGTCAAGAAGGCATACGGCATGCTTTCCTTCATCGGACGGGGTATTGAGTACAAGAGTTGGCAGGTCATGTTACAGTTGTATAGGACTTTGGTTCGGCCACATTTGGAATACTGCGTGCAGTTCTGGTCGCCACATTACCAAAAGGATGTGGATGCTTTGGAGAGGGTGCAGAGGAGATTCACCAGGATGTTGCCTGGTATGGAGGGCGCTAGCTATGAAGAGAGGTTGAGTAGATTAGGATTATTTTCATTAGAAAGACGGAGGTTGAGGGGGGACCTGATTGAGGTGTACAAAATCATGAGAGGTATAGACAGAGTGGATAGCAAGAAGCTTTTTCCCAGAGTGGGGGATTCAATTACAAGGGGACACGAGTTCAAAGTGAAAGGGGAAAAGTTTAGGGGGGATATGCGTGGAAATTTCTTTACGCAGAGGGTGGTGGGTGCATGGAACGCTTTGCCAGCGGAGGTGGTAGACGCGGGCACGATAGCGTGTTTTAAGATGTATCTAGACAGATACATGAATGGGCAGGAAGCAAAGAGATACAGACCCTTAGAAAATAGGCGACAGGTTTAGATAGAGGATTTGGATCGGCGTAGGCTTGGAGGGCCGAAGGGCCTGTTCCTGTGCTGTAATTTTCTTTGTTCTTTGTTCATATAGGGTAAGATAAAGCTGGAAAAGAAAGCTTATGATGGTCACAAAAAACTTAATACTTTAGAAAGCCTAGAGGAGAATAAAAAGTGCAGGAGTGAAGTAAAAAATGAAATTAGGAAAGCGAAGCGAGGACATGAAAAATTATTGACAGGTAAAATCAAGGAAAACCCAAAGAAGTACATTTCGAGCAAGAGGATAACTAAGGAAAGGGTAGGGCCGATCAGAGATGTACAAGGGAATTTATGCATGGATGCAGATGAAGTGGGCAGGGTTCTTAATGAGTTTTTTGTCTCTGTCTTCACAAAGGAGAGGGTTAATGCAGACATTGTAGTTGAAGAGGAGTGTGAAATATTAGATATGATAAGCACAATTAGAGAGGAGGTACTAGAGGGTCCGACGTCCTTGAAAGTGGATAAATTACCAAGACCAGATGGATTGTATCCCAGGTTATTAAAGGAAGCCAGGGAGGAAATAGCGGATGCTCTGAGGATCATCTTCAAATCCTTGCTAGATACAAGGAAAGTACCAGAGGATTAGAGGTCTGCGAACATTATACCATTGTTTAAAAAGAGTGCGAGGGATAGGCCAAATAATTACAGGCAGGTCAGTCTGACCTCGGTGGTGGGTAAGTTATTAGAATCAATTCTGAGAGACAGGATAAACTGCCACTTAGAAAGGCACAGATTAATCAGGGATAGTCAGCATGGATTTGTTAAGGGAAGGTCATGTCTTATTAGCTTGATTGAATTTTTTGAGGAAGTAACAAGGAGGATTGATGAGGGTAGTGCAGTGGATGTAGTCTACATGGCTTTTAATAAGGCATTTGACAAGGTCCCACATGGCAGACTGGTCAGAATAGTAAAAGCCCATGGGATACAGGGGAATGTGGCAAGTTGGATCCAAAATTGGCTCAGTAGCAGGAAACAAAGGGTAGTAGTCAACAGATGTTTTTGCAAAAGGAAAGTGGTTTCCAGTGGCATTCCACAGCGATTAGTGTTGGGTCCCTTGCTGTTTGTGGTATATATTAATGATTTGGACTCAAATGTGGGAGGCATGATTGGGAAATTTGCAGATGACACAAAAATTGGCCATGTAGTTGACAATGAAGAGGATAGCTGTAGACTCCAAAATGATATCAATGGGTTCGTTGAGTGGGTGGAAAAGTGGCAAATGGAATTCAATCCGGGGAAGTGTGAGGTAATGCATTTGGGGAGGGCAAACAAAGCAAGGGAATACACAATAAATGGGAGTATATTGAGAGGGGTAGAAGAAGTGAGACACCTTGGAGTGCATGTCCACAGGTCCCTGAAGGTGGCAGGACAGGTAGATAGAGTGGTGAAGAAGGCATATGGAATGCTTTCATTTATTGGCCGAGGTATAGAATATCAGCTACGAAGAGAGACTGAAAAGACTAGGGTTGTTTTCCTTGGAGCAGAGAAGGCTGGAGGGGTGGGGGGGGGGGGGGGTGGGTGGCGGGGAGATGACTGAGGTGTTCAAGATTATCAGGGGCATTGATAGGTTAGATAGGAGGAAACTTTTTCCCTTAGTGGAGGGGTCAAGAACCAGGGGGCATAGATTTAGGGTAAGGGGCAGGAGGTTTAGGGGAGATTTGAGGAAACATTTTTTCACCCAGAGGGTGGTTGGAATCTGGAATGCACTGCCTGAAGAGGTGGTGGAGGCAGGAGCCCTCACAATATTTAAGAAGTATTTAGATGAACACTTAAAACGCAATAGCATACAGAGCTACGGGCCAAGTGCAGGAATATGGGATTAGAATAGTTGGGTGCTGTATAGCCAGCACAGACATGATGGGCCGAAGGGCCTGTTTCTGTGCTGTATAACTCTATGACTAAAGCAGGGTGTAATGCTGGAACTGTATAAAATGCTGGCTAGGTCATAGCTGGAATATTGCGTACAGTTCTGGTCAGCACATTACAGGAAGGATATAATTGCTCTGAGAGAGTAAAGAGGAGATTTACAAGAATGTTGCCAGGGCTTTAAAGTTGCAGCTATGAGGAAAGATTTTATAGGCTGAGTGGTGACTTAATTGAGGTGTTCAAACTTATGAGGAGCCTAGATAGAGTAGGTGGGAAGGACCTGTTTCCTCTAGCAGAGAGATCAATTACCAGGGGGCACAGATTTAATGTGATTGGTAGAAGGATTAGAGGGGGCATGAGGAAAATAGTTTTCACCCAGAGGGTACTGGGTGTCTCGAATTCACTGCCTGAATCGATGGTGGAGGCAGAAACCCTCAGTTCTTTGAAAAGGTAGATGGACATGCACCTGAAGTGCTGTAATCTGCAAGGCTATGGACCAGGTGCTGGAAGGTTGGATTAGATTGGGCGGCTCATTTTTTTTTCAACCGGCGCAGACACAATGTGCTGAATGGCCTCCTGCTGTGCCGTGATTTTTCTATGGTTCTATGGTCAAGAGCGGATGCTGCCCAGAACAGTGAAGGTATAGGCATTGATGGATTTTTCCATCCCCATGACCTAACAGGAAATAATGCGATATTTGGGGATATGTAGGTTTTACTGCAAGTTCGTCCCAAACCTCAGCACTCCAGCCGCCCCACTGACAGACTTGTTACAGAAAAGAGCGAAGGTGGCGTGATCAGGAAGGTGCCAAACAGCTTTCGAGATGCTGAAAGCCATTTTAACCAATGACCCAGTGCTCGCAGCTCCAAACTTTAACAAACTATTTAAAATGGCAGTTGATGTTAGTGACCTAGGGCTAGGTACCACCCTGTTCCAAGATGATGAGTCAGGCACAGAGATCAGTTGGGAATTTCTCCAAAAATTTGAATCATCAAAAGAGATACTCTACTGTGGAGTGGGAAACTCTGGGACTGTTAATGGCTCTCAAACACTTTAAAGTATATCCTTTAACATTTATGGAGAAATTCAAAACCCTGAATGCAAGGTTATTTCGATGGAGCCTGCTTTTGTAATCTTACCACCTAAACATTACCCACATTGCAGGGAAAAACAATATGATAGCTGATGCTTTATCCAGAGTCTAACTCAGCGTAGGATCATCCTAGCTAAAAACTAAACCAGAGCATAGCTATGTCAGTGTGAGATCGATAGAGAGTGTGTGTGTACAGTTTTTTTTTTTATCTTTACAACTTTAAAATGAAAGGCTTCTGTTGTCACATTTCATTTCGCTTGGGGTGGAGGTGTCATGGAAATATGTTAGGTCATAGGATGATTTCTTTAATCCGCCGGCTGGAAACCAGAATATTGAACTGGTGGAGACGAACCACTCAAACTTTGCAAGCTTCGAACTCTATCAGCTGACTGTGTTTACTTACTGAAGACTGAGGAGGGAGCTAGAGAGAGAACGAGAACTTTCCGGAAAGAACAGACAGAAACCTCCTTCAGCTACACATTAGAAACCTTCCGGCAAGAACAGACAGATATCTCTCTCCATCTTTTCAAACTGGAAGCCTCAGGACCCCCGAATTCAGCTGAGTCACCAACATCCATAGACTTTATACCCCTTTTATTTCTCTGGACTCTAATTCGACCAATCTATCCTTCCCCACTCGATAACCTATTTGTGTATGTAAGAGAAAGTTGGAGCGTATTTTATTATTTTCACTTAGATTGGTTTAAGTACAACAAAGTTAACCTCTTTCTTTGTTAAACTCAAGAAAACCTGTCCGATTGGCTCTTTTTATGATCACGGCATGTAAACAGTTAAACATTCACCGAATTGGAAAGTATATCCACTTAAAAAGGAAATAAACCTGTTGTGGTCAAACAAGGAGTGAGAAAAGAGGGGAGCCCTTTGATCCCTCCTCACCTGATCGTAACACTCTGCAGTAGCACACTTGCCTTTTGAGTCAGATGATTGTGGGTTCAAGTCCCATTCCAGAGACTTGAGCACATATTTGAGGCTGACACTCCACTGTGGTACTGAGGAAGTCCTGCAGTGTCAGAGTTGCCTTCTTTCAGATGAGATGTTAATCCAAGGCCTACCTATTCTCTTAAGTGGAGGTAAAAGAACCCTCAGCACTTTTCCAAGACCAGGCAGTTCTCCCAGAGAACTGGTCACCACTCTCCTCTCAACCAGCACCACCACCAAAATCAGATTCTTGGTGATTTATCTAATTGCTGTTTGCTGGAAATTGCTGTTTGCAATTTGGCTACCACAGTTCCTAAGGTCGGGGCCTGAGTTGGATAGCGGTGGCAAGGGGGAACTGGTTCTCCCTCAGCGGCAGTGTGTGCCTGTGTGTTTCTTTGCCACCATCATCAGTATATATGCCCCCATACTACAGGCTGACCTTGTTGTGAAAGAAGACTTCTACCGCGATCTGCACAACCTTCTTCATTAGATCAACACCAACGATAAGCTCATCATACTGGGGAATTTTAATGTCAATCCAAGAATCCTGGAAAGGTTTGCTGGGCAGGCACGGCATCTGCAATTGCAATGACAATGGTTGTTTGCTTCTGGAATTCTGTACCAAGCAAAAACTCAGCATCACCAATGCCCTGTTCTAGCAGGAGGCCAGATTCAAAACCACTTGGAGACATCCACATTCAAAACACTAGCACCTCTTGGACTACATCCTAGTCTGCCAACAAGACATCAGAGATGTTATTTACACCAGAGTTATGCCCAGTGCCAACTGTTACACTGATCACTAACTGGTCTGAGCAATGGTCACCCTCAAAATTAAGCCACCTCCCAAGAGCAAGGGCCCAGTAACGAAGATACTCCAAGTTCACTGATGAGGTCTGCTGGAGTTTATAGCAGAGCTCGTGAGCAAACTGGAAATTAAACACAATGATAACATGTTCTCTGAAACTGAAATGGTCCCGGATGAATAGTGGAAGCCGCTGCGATTGGTTCCTCAGGAAACTATGTTAATAGATGATGGAGAGGCGCTGGTGTAGTGGTAATGTCACTGAACTAGTAATCCAGATTCCAGGCTAATGTCAGGTGTCAGGGTCGGGTGTTCGAATCTCACCACGGCAGATGATGAAATTTGAATTCAATTATTAAAAATCTGGAACTAAAAGCGAGTCCAATGATGACCATGAAACCTTTGTCGATTGTTGTAAAAAACCATCTGGTTCAGTCATGGTCTTTAGGGAAGGAAATCTGCTGTCCTTACCTGGTCTGGCCTAAATGTGACTCCAGACCCACAGCAATGTGGTTGACTCTTAAATGCCCTCTGAAATGGCCTAGCAAGCCACTCAGTTCAAAGGCAATTAGGGGTGGGCAATAAATGCTGGCGAAGCCCACATGCCACCTGTGGAAGTGTTCGGTTACTCAGTAAGAACGAACAGGGATTGGTTCAATGAAAACGACTCTGGAATCCAAGATCTGCGCCAAAAGAAAAGCTCCTGCTACACAAAACTTCTTTGAGACCAGGTGACCAATCTGCAAAAGCCGCTTATAGGGAAGCCTGCAGTACCCTACAAACCAAGCTTTGAGTCATTCAAAATGACTGGTCCAAACACTGGCAGAGAAGATGGAGCTATGCAGACAACAGCAACATGAGATCTTTTTACAAGTCCTTGAAGACCGTTTAAGGACTGTCTCACCTGACACAGGCACCACTGTGATCTTCTGACAGCACAACCCTGCTTACGGACAAAGAGACCATCATGTCTCGATGGTCAGAGCAGTTTGAGTGATTCTTTGGGGATGTAAGGATGGTGCAGGAAGCTTCGATAGCAAGGACACCACAAAGGGCTGGATTTTGTTCTCCCCCAGGCATTGGGTTCCATGGTGCGGTGGGGGGGTGGGGGGGGGGGGGGGGGGGGGGGGGTGGCCTGAAGATGGTTCCGGAGGAGGCCTGCCACAGACCTCAATGCCAGGAGGCCCGGCCTGATCCTCCTGGTGGCCGTGAGAATCTGTGGTGGCGCTCCCACCGCTGGGCAATGAAACCACACTTTAAATATACAAATGAATAAAATTAACAAATTAACTTAGACTTATCAGCGATCTTGAGGGCCCGGCTCGATCTTCGGTGGGGTGGCTGGCACTCCCACGCCTTCGGAATGCCGTCTGGGGAAATGCAGTGCCACACTGGTGGGGAGCGGGGATAAGGTAAGTTTGTCAGTGCAAGACGGTGGTGGGGGGAGCTGGGAGACGGGGTCAAATACACGTAATGGGTGTAGGTATGGTGGGAAGAGTTGAACCTTAAACTAAGTGCAGTTTGGTGGGTGGGGGGGGGGGGGGCAGGTCAGATGTAAAAGGTAATTGTTTTTGGGGGGAGGGGAAGGGCAAATAGATAATGTAATTGTTATTGGGGGGTGGGAAAGGGGCGTTGTGAATTTATTTATTTACCTTTGGGGGGGCGTTTCCTCTTTAAAAATTTAAATGTGCTGAAAGGGCATGGCTGCCCTTTAAAAATGGCGCCAGCACCTGCACATAGGTGAATGTGGGGGGAGGGGGGGGGGGGGGGGGAAGAGGAGGTGGCGGAAGAGAGGTGGGCCGTCCCGCCTATTTAAATAAATTGCCCGTAGGAGATTGCGGCGGCTCTTTGGCATGTGGCCCGCATGGGCAGTCCACCAGTTTTTAAGATTAGATTAGATTAGAGATACAGCACTGAAACAGGCCCTTCGGCCCACCGAGTCTGTGCCGAACATCAACCACCCATTTATACTAATCCTACACTAATCCCATATTCTTACCAAACATCCCCATCTGTCCCTATATTTCCCTACCACCTACCTATACTAGTGACAATTTATAATGGCCAATTTACCTATCAACCTGCAAGTCTTTTGGCATGTGGGAGGAAACCGGAGCACCCGGAGAAAACCCACGCAGACACAGGGAGAACTTGCAAACTCCACACAGGCAGTACCTGGAATCGAACCCGGGTCCCTGGAGCTGTGAGGCTGCGGTGCTAACCACTGCGCCACTGTGCCGCCCCATAAGCTTTTAAGATCCAGCCCAAATTTTGAATTGGATGAATTCCTGACCTACAGAGATGGCGAGTGCTATAGGACTATTGAAATCCCTCAAGACCCCAGGAATTGATTGGATTCCAGCAGAGGTCTACAAGCAGGGAGGTAGCGCATGTCCCGACAAGTTCACAGAGCTGTTTATGGCTTGCTGGGAGAAAGAGACCATGCCACAGGACCTTCGTGATGTAGCGATTGTCACCCTCTACAAAAACAAGGAAGAAAAGTCGGACTGCTCAAATTACAAAGGGATTATCTTGTTCTCCATTGCAAGCAAAAGTACTTCTAAACAGACTGTATGAACAATCACCAAGGAAACTCTCTGAGAGTCAGTGTGGAATTAAGCCAAGCAGAGGAACCAGGATATGATCTTTGCACTGAGACAGATCCAAGAAAAATGCAGGGAACACAACATGGGCCTGACTTTCTGATAGCTTGCCTATCTCCAATGGTGTAAAGAAAGGGTGGGTTCTTGCACCAACCTTCTTTGCCATCTTCTTCAGCATGATGCTTCAGGAGCCTGAGAAAGATTTTACAGAGGGAATGTACATCCAGTTCCGAACAGATGGCCGCCTTTTCAATCTATGATGACTCTTGGTGCTTACAAGGACCACTGAACTGCATATCTTGGAACTTCTTTTTTCTAATGATTGTGCCCTCGTGGCCCACACAAAGGACGTACTGCAGCTCATCGTGAACCGCTTCTCAAAAGCATCAAAGGCATTTGGTCTTAACATCAGCCTAAGAAAAACAGAAGTGCTGTTCCAATACCCACCCTGTGACAATTACAACCCATCACAGATCAATATCAATGATGAAATTCTCAACACTGTTGATCAATTCACATATCTGGGCAGTGTTATTTTAAACAATGTCTCCATCTGCAAAGACATTAACAATCGCTTGTCCAAAGTCAACAGCTCTTTTGGTCGTCTCTCTAAACGCGTCTGGAAAAATTACTCCTTGTACATTTCCACGAAAATCCATGTGTACTGCGCTGTTATCACTACCCTCTTGTATAGCTCAGAATCTTGGGTCATGTGAAGTAAACAAATTAAGCAACTTGAACGCTTCCATCAATGCTGCTTGCTCTCCATCATGAACATCAAATGGTAGGACAACATTACAAATATTGAAGTCCTTGGAAGAGTGAATTTACCCAGCATTGACAGCATTCTCCTACGACGACAGCTGCGCTGGACAGGGCATGTGTCACCCATGGAGGACACCAGAATGCCAAAAGCAGTGCTGTATGGAGAACTGTGCCTCGGGAAGTGGAATCAAGGTGCTTTGCAAAAACATTTCAAGGACCAGCTTAAGAAACAACTCTCCTTGGCTGACATTGAACATGGGAGCAAGAACCTGCTGACAAAAACAACTGGCACTCAAAATCAGGAATGCTATGCATAGGTTTGAGCCCTTAAGGCGCGAGAGAAACGTCGAAAACAGAAGGAAACTGCTTCTGCTCAGGTTCCTCCATGTCAAGAATTCCTGTGCCCCAAATGCTCAAGAGACTGCAGATCTAGAATTGGACTGTTTAGCACCAGCGAGCGTGCCAGCATCTATACAGCCGAATCTTCCTTTGATCTTCGTCTGTGAAGAACTAGCCATCATCATCACCACACTTTCTAAGTTGCAACAGTGACTATAATTAAAAATATTTTATTGACTGTGAAGCACTTTGGGACATCCTGAGGTCATGCAAGACAAATAACTGCACGCTGTAGAACTGGGCACACACATGTACCAATACATAGCAGCAGAAAACTGTTCCTTTTGTGTCCAGAATATTTAAATTAAGCATGATTTTCTGTTTTGTTGGGATCGTAATCCTACTTTGTGAACTCCAAATTTGAGAATGTTAATAAGACCATCACTAGTTTATATAAAAGGTGGAATAAAGTTTTGGCTGCAGGAACTGCCGGAAACATGCCAAAGGTGACACATGACCGCCTACGGGGTTCCGCTCCGGATTTTCTGTTAGAGTTTACTCCCTTAGCCTTGGTCTCTCCCGAGACGCCCACAAGGCAGTGGGGTTGTTGGGGCCCCTACACAGGTGTAGGATGGTGCCGGTGGGAGGAGGGGATGCAAGGGGGAGGGGTAGAGGGAGGGGGTGGGGGGGGGGTGCAGGGGAAGGGGGTGCGGGGTGAAGATGGTGCGAGGGGGGGGCGGGCTGGGACGGGGTTGTGAGGGGGTGAGCTGAGAGGGTGGAGCAGGGAAGGGGACGGGGGTGGGAGGGGGGGGGGTGGAATCTGGTGCAGGTAATAAGCCATTTCCTCAGTGCCCACCATCGACGTCCGGAAAGCTCATCCACGTCCTTCGGGAGGTGAAGCATCATTTGGCAGACTTAGAGGTGATTACATTTGTTAAGGGTTTTTTTTTGCAGTGGTTTAAATAAAGGCATGCAGCATTGCCGACAGTGCGCTGCAGATGCTCTCCGAGCCATCTCCCGCGGGCGCTTTGAAGTTGCGGCCGGGGGGGCCGTTCGTGGATGTTTTGGGTGTTCGGGGCACCTTTTCACAGGACTTCTCTCGGGTCCTGCAGCTCCTTCTTCACCTCAATGGACTTACCGCACGCCGTGGCTGCAAACACTCTGGACTGTGAAGACAGCAGGATCGGAGATTGAAGTATCGGCAGCTGTTCTCGTCAGTTTCATCCGGATCAATTTCATTGAGAAAACAAAGAGCAGGTGTGGCTGGGGGAGGGCAGTGGGCCCAGGTAACATACACTAAACTAACTGTTAACTTTTAGATAGGGCTAAAATGAACTGATTTAAAGAGCCAGGGGAATTTAAACAGTTTAAGAGGGCAGATTGGGGGAGAAAACGTTAGGGATGGGAGCAGATGGCCATGGATAGAGTTGAACAGCAAGGGAGCTTCCTAGGGAGCTTCCAGCCCAGGAGCCATCTTGAAAGCTGGGTTGCATTTGTCGGTGGGAGAGGTCATTGCACCTCACTGGACAGCTACCGCCCGCCTCAAACCGGGCAGCCCCCGGTCAATAAGGTTCTGCCTGCTTCAATGGGTGCTTGGAGCTCAGGGTCATTGCCCGAAAGGTGGACTGATACACCGCACCAAACAACATGAAAAAAGGAAAGAAGGTACCAGCCCTTCGCTTTGCAAGCTGGAACGTCAGAACTATGTGTCCTGGCCTGTCGGAAGACCTTACACAAATCAACGATTCTCGGAAGACCGCCATCATTAACAACGAGCTCAGTAGACTCAATGTGGACATTGCAGCACTTCAGGAGACTCGCCTCCCCGCGAGTGGCTCTCTAGCAGAGCAAGACTACACCTTCTTCTGGCAGGGCAGGGATCCTGAAGAACCAAGACAGCATGGAGTGGGCTTCGCCATCAGAAACTCCTTGCTCAGCATGATAGAGCCTCCCTCAAATGGCTCGGAACGCATACTGTCCATCCGACTGCTCACCACCTCTGGTCCAGTACACCTACTCAGCATCTATGCTCCAACACTCTGTTCCGCACCTGAAGCTAAAGACCAGTTCTATGAACAACTCCATAACATCATTAGCAGCATCCCCAACACCGAACACCTATTCCTGCTGGGGGACTTTAATGCCAGGGTTGGGGCCGACCATGACTCATGGCCCTCCTGCCTTGGGCGCTATGGCGTTGGAAGGATGAATGAGAACGGGCAGAGACTGCTTGAGTTGTGTACCTATCATAACCTCTGCATCACCAACTCGTTCTTTCACACTAAACCCTGTCACCAGGTTTCATGGAGGCACCCAAGATCACGTCGTTGGCACCAGCTAGACCTCATTGTCACAAGGCGAGCCGCCTTAAACAGTGTTCAAATCACACGCAGCTTCCACAGTGCGGACTGCGACACCGACCACTCCCTGGTGTGCAGCAAGGTTAGACTCAGACCAAAGAAGTTGCATCATTCCAAGCAGAAGGGCCACCCGCGCATCAACACGAGCAGAATTTCTCACCCACAGCTGTTACAAAAATTTCTAAATTCACTTGTAACAGCCCTTCAAAACACTCCCACAGGGGATGCTGAGACCAAGTGGGCCCACATCAGAGACGCCATCTATGAGTCAGCTTTGACCACCTACGGCAAAAGTGCGAAGAGAAATGCAGACTGGTTTCAATCTCATAATGAAGAGCTGGAACCTGTCATAGCCGCTAAGCGCATTGCACTTTTGAACTACAAGAAAGCCCCCAGCGATTTAACATCCGCAGCACTTAAAGCAGCCAGAAGTACTGCACAAAGAACAGCTAGGCGTTGCGCAAACGACTACTGGCAACACCTATGCAGTCATATTCAGCTGGCCTCAGACACCGGAAACATCAGAGGAATGTATGATGGCATGAAGAGAGCTCTTGGGCCAACCATCAAGAAGATCACCCCCCTCAAATCTAAATCGGGGGACATAATCACTGACCAACGCAAACAGATGGACCGCTGGGTTGAGCACTACCTAGAACTGTACTCCAGGGAGAATGCTGTCACTGAGACTGCCCTCAATGCAGCCCAGCCTCTACCAGTCATGGATGAGCTGGACATACAGCCAACCAAATCGGAACTCAGTGATGCCATTGATTCCCTAGCCAGCGGAAAAGCCCCTGGGAAGGACAGCATTACCCCTGAAATAATCAAGAGTGCCAAGCCTGCTATACTCTCAGCACTACATGAACTGCTATGCCTGTGCTGGGACGAGGGAGCAGTACCCCAGGACATGCGCGATGCCAACATCATCACCCTCTATAAAAACAAAGGTGACCGCGGTGACTGCAACAACTACCGTGGAATCTCCCTGCTCAGCATAGTGGGGAAAGTCTTTGCTCGAGTCGCTCTGAACAGGCTCCAGAAGCTGGCCGAGCGCGTCTACCCTGAGGCACAGTGTGGCTTTCGTGCAGAGAGATCGACTATTGACATGCTGTTCTCCCTTCGTCAGATACAGGAGAAATGCCGTGAACAACAGATGCCCCTCTACATTGCTTTCATTGATCTCACCAAAGCCTTTGACCTCGTCAGCAGACGAGGTCTCTTCAGACTACTAGAAAAGATCGGATGTCCACCAAAGCTACTAAGTATCATCACCTCATTCCATGACAATATGAAAGGCACAATTCAACATGGTGGCTCCTCATCAGAGCCCTTTCCTATCCTGAGTGGTGTGAAACAGGGCTGTGTTCTCGCACCCACACTTTTTGGGATTTTCTTCTCCCTGCTGCTTTCACATGCGTTCAAATCCTCTGAAGAAGGAATTTTCCTCCACACAAGATCAGGGGGCAGGTTGTTCAACCTTGCCCGTCTAAGAGCGAAGTCCAAAGTACGGAAAGTCCTCATCAGAGAACTCCTCTTTGCTGACGATGCTGCTTTAACATCTCACACTGAAGAATGCCTGCAGAGTCTCATCGACAGGTTTGCGTCTGCCTGCAATGAATTTGGCCTAACCATCAGCCTCAAGAAAACGAACATCATGGGGCAGGATGTCAGAAATGCTCCATCCATCAATATTGGCGACCACGCTCTGGAAGTGGTTCAAGAGTTCACCTACCTAGGCTCAACTATCACCAGTAACCTGTCTCTAGATGCAGAAATCAACAAGCGCATGGGTAAGGCTTCCACTGCTATGTTCAGACTGGCCAAGAGAGTGTGGGAAAATGGCGCACTGACACGGAACACAAAAGTCCGAGTGTATCAGGCCTGTGTCCTCAGTACCTTGCTCTACGGCAGCGAGGCCTGGACAACGTATGCCAGCCAAGAGCGACGTCTCAATTCATTCCATCTTCGCTGCCTTCGGAGAATACTTGGCATCAGGTGGCAGGACTATATCTCCAACACAGAAGTCCTTGAAGCGGCCAACATCCCCAGCTTATACACACTACTGAGTCAGCGGCGCTTGAGATGGCTTGGCCATGTGAGCCGCATGGAAGATGGCAGGATCCCCAAAGACACATTGTACAGCGAGCTCGCCACTGGTATCAGACCCACCGGCCGTCCATGTCTCCGTTATAAAGACGTCTGCAAACGCGACATGAAATCGTGTGACATTGATCACAAGTCGTGGGAGTCAGTTGCCAGCATTCGCCAGAGCTGGCGGGCAGCCATAAAGACAGGGCTAAATTGTGGCGAGTCGAAGAGACTTAGTAGTTGGCAGGAAAAAAGACAGAGGCGCAAGGGGAGAGCCAACTGTGCAACAGCCCCAACAAACAAATTTCTCTGCAGCACCTGTGGAAGAGCCTGTCACTCCAGAATTGGCCTTTATAGCCACTCCAGGCGCTGCTTCACAAACCACTGACCACCTCCAGGCGCGTATCCATTGTCTCTCGAGATAAGGAGGCCCAAAAGAAATAAAGTTTTATGCACTTAACTAGCCAGACTGGTTCTACAAGTAATATCAAAAAAGCAGGTTTGTTTTTTTAAACAAGTGTTGTCACCTTTAGCAGATAAGTGTTCCACCATAAATATACATTTCCTTATGCCTACTTCCTGTATGGATTTCAACACATTATTCCTTACTCTGCAATTGTGCATTTATTTTCTAATTATGAACTGCAATACACTTCAGCTAGTGGAAATTAACTATAGACTTTCTCCCCCACCTCTTCCTCTAAAATAACTTTTGTAAGTGCAGAGTACAGCTGTTTTTCTTTCTTTACAACAAAAACTAAGGTGATCTTTTCACTCTAGCGATGCACTGGGTCCAATTCTCTCCTCATTTACATTCTCACAGAGTTTGATTCTGAAGCAGTGAACTATGCAGGCACTGATCAGGAATGCAAGTAAGTAAATGTAGGTGCCGGTATGCAGTATGTGTAGGTGTAATTAGAAGCTCTGATATATTACCAAGTCATTTTTCTAATTCAGAATGATAGCTTCAAGGTAAGTTGCATATTATGCCCTACAGATCTAAAAGCGAGCCTGAATGATTCTCAGGAAACCAAGCACTTAACATGCAAACAAAAATGTTCTGATATTGCAAATTGCCGGAAGTGATCACCCACTCCAAACGTATATAAAATTCGAGGACTTACGCCATCGCATCAGTTCATTTTGACATGAAGTTAAATTGAAATTGATGGATTACTAGTTTTTATTTTTTTTATTTAGAGATACAGCACTGAAACAGGCCCTTAGGCCTACCGAGTCTGTGCCAACAACCACCCATTTATACTAACCCTGCAGTAATCCCATATTCCCTACCACCTACCTACATAGGTAAATTGGCCGTTGTAAATTGCCCCTATCAACCTGCAAGTCTTTGGCTGTGTGAGGAAACCGGAGCACCCGGCGAAAACCCACGCGGTCACAGGGAGAACTTGCAAACTCCGCACAGGCAGTACCCAGAATCGAACCCGGGTCCCTGGAGCTGTGAGGCTGCAGTGCTAACCACTGCGCCGCCCTCAGACCTGGGCCTGAAATATTTGTAAATGGCACAGTACTATGTGCAGGATATAACCGGTGCATCAACACTGCCTAATGAGATGAAAAATATCTTATCTCAGCCTTAGATTATTGCAAATAAATTTGTCATACAAGATCATTGTATTTTGATCAGGAGAGAATTTGCAGTTGCAGCAAACTTACAGCTAGATTCACAGACAGGTCCTCTGCCAATTCCTAATGCATATTCCAGTCTTCACAGAATTGTTACAGCACAGGAGTCCATTCAGCCCATCCTGTCTGCACCGGCTCACCGAATGAGCAGTTCACCCAATGCCATTCCCCCACCTTCTCACCGTAACCACGCACACTGTTCCTTTTCAGGTAACAGTCTAATTCAAATCTTGGAGAATCTCGAGAAGTTTCCAATAACTTCTGAGTATCAACCAAAGCCTCTATAACTCAGAGAAGCCCATCAAAAATCCTTTGAAAGCTGCTTGCTGTATTCTTTGAGAAATCCAGATTAAGGATCCACTTTGGGTATTGATTTTGCAGCAAGCATGTTGGGGCATTGCATTGAAAGAGGGCTACATGGCTGACTCCTCAATTTGAACATTTTGGTGAAAAAAATAGTCTATCCTGGGAATTTACACTGTAGAAGAGAAGGATGAAGGGAAACTTCACAGACATCTGATATTTTTCTCAGGAAATTTCTGTTGGCAGAAGTTTTGAGGACTAGGAGACAGTTTAATGTTAGGGGAGGAGAAGAAAATAGGAATTTTAGGCAAATTTTAATAATTTAAAGCCATAGCAAATTTAAAATGATTGGGTGAATTCCTTTTAGGGAAATGAATAAAAGTCTACCATCCCAGAATCACAGTAAAGAAAATAATGAATGATTTTAAAGGATCGGCTAGATGGACCAGCAGTCTACTTCTGCCCAAAACATTACCACTAAATGCCCCTTAAATTTGCAACTTCAATTTAGCAACTTGCCCTTGGGGCAGTTCAGAACTATCATTTCCCCCTCCCCACCACTTTTTGTCCTCTAGGCAATCTGCACTCTAAAATAAGGTCAGAGACTGAGAATTTTGCAACGAGTTACTTGCCTGCGACTTCCCACAGCTTTTCTAACTCCTCCAAGGCACAAGTTAGGAGTCTGATGGAATACACTCCACTTGCCTGAATGAATGCAACCCAACAGAACTGAAGAAACTCAACACCATCTCTGACAAAACAGCCCACTTGATTAGAACTCCATCCACCACCTTAAACATTCACTCCCTTCACCACCAATACTTTATTTTTATAAGATGCACTGCGCCCACTTGCTAAGGCTTCTTCAATGGTCTCTCCCAAACCACAACCTTAACTGCCTAGACCAACAAAGGTGGCAGGCATGTGGAAACACTAGCACCTGCAACTTCCTCTCCAAGTCTCACACCATCCTGACTTGGAAAGATTACTGATCCTTCAGTCACTGGGTCAAAATCCTGGAACTTTCCAACTAAGAGCAGGAGGGGAGTATCTTCACCACACTTACTTCAGCAGTTCAAGGCGGCGGCTCACCACTAACTTCTCAAGGGTAATTAGGGATGGACGATAAATGCTGGCCCGTAAATGATAAGAAATATTAGGGGAATTGACAGTAGAATAGACAATTCCCAAATGATTGAAACCACCGGTAAGGTCATCTCCCTGGAGGCCATTTTTAGCTGATGTGTTTTTGATACCAACTGGTGTCAATATGTTGCTGAAGCCCCTTGCTGCCACACCTCTGGTACCAGGTGGTAGCAAAGGGTCCTTAGTATTGCCAAGTTCATTGCATCAATAGGTGCTGGAGCATTCTTGGCACAGCTTGGTGCTACTGAGTGTTCACTAACACCCAACTAACAGCAAAAGTAAAGTACTGCAGATGCTAGAAATCTGAAATAAATAACTGGTTGAGGAACAGCACTTCATCTTTCATTTTAGGCACTTTACAGCCTTCCGGACTCAACATTGGGTCCAACAATTTCAGATCCTAAGCTCGGTTTCATTCTAGATGGCAGCTATTGGTGGTGATTCTGCGTTCCCATTTACACTTCCTTTAGACATATCTTTGTTTCTTTACTTGTCCCATTACCATCACTTTTTGCTTTCACTATTATTCTTTTTGTCATTTAATCTCTCCTGCCTCCCACCCTAAAACAGACCTTAGTGTTTGTTTTACCCCTCCCCTTTCCCTGCCTGGCTTAAAAAGTTACATCTCTAAATAATACAGACCTGAAAAGTTAACTCTGTTTCTCTCTCCACAGTTGCTGCCAGACATGTTGAGTATTTTCAGCATTTTCTGTTTTTATTTCAAGCAAAGATATACTCTGGTGGTGTGCACATGCTGCTTGGTTGGACCATTCTTAGAACATGAGCAAACTAGAGGCAAGAAGCATCAATAATTCATTTAATAAACAGCATTAATTTAATAAGATAATCCAACAAAGAACAGGTATTAAATGTATCATGAACATGTTCATCAAATTAATAAAGCTGGCACCCACACCACCATACTGATATTTTTAAAAATCTCAACATTAACTAATATCGATCCCTTTAGTGTATGAGATTGTTGTTCGTCAAGTGAATCTTGAATTATCACTGTTTGTGCACCATAGGGCTACATAATGCAGACAATTCATTCAAGTAATTGCTATTAGAAATTATATTTGAAGAGCTACACATCACTTTCATTTGCCTCCATCTGACCAGTGTTATTTCCTGCACCAAAGTCCATCTAACAGTTCATGCAGTGACTTGACAGACACACAGAAAACAAGGAACTACAGGCCAATTAGTTTAACATCTGTCTTAGGGAAAATGCTAGAAGCTATTATTAAAGACATTATAGCAGGACACATAGAAAAATTCAAGGTAATCAGGCAGAGTCAACATGGTTTTGTGAAAGGGAAATCATGTTTAACCAATTTATTGGAGTTCGAGGGAGATACATGTGCTGTGGATGATGGGGAACTGGTGGATGTACTGTACTTAAGATTTCCAGAAGGCATTTGATAAGGTGCCACATCAAAGGTTATTGCGGAAAATAAAAGCTCATGGTAGAGGGTAACATATTGGCATGGATAGAAAATTAGAGAGCTAACAGGAAACAGAGAGTAGGCATAAATGGGTCATTTTCTGGTTAGTAAGATGTAACAAGTAGTGTGTCACAGGGATCAGTACTGGGGCTTCAACTTTTTACAATCTTATATAAATAACTTGGATGAAGGGACCGAAGGTATAATTGCTAAATTTGCTGGTGACACAAAGATAGATAGGAAAGTAAGTTGTGAAGAGGACAAAAGGAGGCGACAAAGGGATATAGACAGGTTAAATGATTGGGCAAAGATCTGGTAAATGGAGTATGTGGGAAAGTGGGAAATGGTCCATTTTGACAGGAAGAATTAAAAAGCATCTGGGTGTCCTAGTGCTTGAATCACAAATGGCTAGTATGGAGGTACAGCAAGTAATTAGAAAATTGAATAGAATATTGTTTATTATGAGTGGAATTGAACGTAAAAGTAGGGAGGTTGTGCTTCAGTTTTACAGGGCATGGTGAGACCACATCTGGAGCACTGTGTACAGTATTGCTCTCCTTATTTAACTGAGATTGTAAATGCATTGGAAGCAGTTCAGAGAAGGTTTACTGGACTAATACTTGGAATAAGCGGGTTGTCTTATGAGGAAAGGTTGGATAGGCTAGGCTTATATCCGCTGGTGGTGGCAAGCCAGCTTCTGGAACCACTGCAGTTGGTGTGGTGAAGGTACATCCACAGTGTTGTTAGGTTTGTTTCATTCATGGGATGTGGCGTCGCTGGCTAGATTATTGCCCATCCCTAATTGCCCTTGAGAAGGTGGTGTTGAGCTGCCTTCTTGAACCGCTGCAGTCCTTGGGTGTAGGTACACCCACAGTGCTATAAAGAAGGGAGTTCCACGATTTTGACCCGAACAACAGTGAAGGACCAGTGATATGGTTCCAGGTCAGGATGGTGTGTAGCTTGGAGGGGAACTTGCAGGTGGTGGTGTTCCCATACATCTGCTGCCCTTGTCCTTCTAGGTGGTAAAGGTCGCAGGTTTGGAAGGGCTGTCGAAGGAGTCGTGGTATTTATATGGCTACTCCAGTTCAGTTTTAGGTCAATGGCAACCCCCAGGATGGTGATAGTGGGGGATTCAGCGACCATAATGCCATTGAATGTCAAGAGATGATTAAATTCTCTCTTGTTGAAGATGGTCATTGCCTGGCACTTGTATGGCGCGAATGTTACTTGCCACTTATCAGCCCAAGCCTGGATATTGTCCAGGTCTTGCTCCATTTCTACACAGACTGCTTCAGTATCTGAGGAGTCGCGACTGGTGCTGAACATCGTGCAATCATCAGCGAACATCCCGGCTTCCGACCTTATGACTGAAGGAAGGTAATTGATGAAGCAGCCAAAGATGGTTGGGCCTAGGACACTATCCTGAGGAACTCCTGCAGTGATGTCCTGGAGCTGAGATGATTGACCTCCAACAACCACAACCATCTTCCTTTGCACTAGGTATGATGCCAACCAACGGAGAGTTTTCCCGATTCCCATTGACTCCATTTTTGCTCTGGCTCCTTGATGCCTTACTAAGTCAAACACTACCTTGATGTCAAGGGCAGTTGCTCCCACCTCATCTCGAGTTCAGCTGTTTTGTCCAAGTTTGAACCAAGACTGCAATGAGGTCAGGAGCTACGTGGCCCTGGCGGAGCCCAAACTGAGCGTCACTGAGCAGGTTATTGGTAAGCATGTGCCATTTGATGGCACTATTGATGACACCTTCCATCACTTTCATGATGATTGGGAGTACACTGATGGGGCGGTAATTTGCCAATTTGGACTTGTCCTGCTTTTTGTGTACAGGACATAACTGGGCAATTGTCCACATTGCCGGGTAGATGCCAGCATTGTAGCTGTACTGGAACAGCTTGGCTAGGGGCGCGACAAATTCTGGAGCACAGGTCTTCAGTACTATTGACGCAATGTTGTCATTGGAATCGAATTGGCTGAAGACTGGCATCAATGATACTTCAACAAGTGATTGGCATGTAACATTTGCACCACACAAGTGCCAGGCATCTCCAACAAGAGAGAATGTAACCATCTCCTCTTGACATTTAATGGCATTACCATCGCTGAATCCTCCACTATCAACATCCTAGGGGTTACCATTAACCAGAAACTGAACTGGAATAGCCATATAAATACCACGGCTACAAGAGCAGGTCAGAGGCTAGGACTCCTGCGGTGAGTAACTCACCTCCTGACTCCCCAAAGCCTGAACACCATCTGCAAGGCAGAAATCAGGAGAGTGATTGAATACTCTCCACTTGCCTGGATGCATGCAGCCCCAACAACACTCAAGAAGCTTGACACCATCCAGGACAAAGAATGGCATCCCACAAACATTCACTGCCTCCAATGCACAGTGGCAGCAGTGTGTACCATCTATAAGATGCACTGCAGCAACACACCAAGGCTCCTTAGAAAGCACCTACAAACGCGCGACCTCTGCCAACTAGAAGGACATGGGCAGCAGATGCATGGGAACACCACCATCTGCAATTTCCCCTCCAAGCCACACACCACCATGACTTGGAATTATATCGTCGTTCCTTCACTGCCGCCGGGTCAAAAATTCTGGAACTCCCTTCCGAACAGCTCTGTGGGTGTACCTACCCCACATGGACTGCAGCGGTTCAAGAAGGCAGATCACCACCATCTTCTCAAGGGCAATTAGGAATGGGAAATAAATGCTGGCCTAGCCAGCGACACTCAAATCCCAAGAACGAACTAAAAAAGACAATGTTTGATGCCATTATTAGACCTAAAGTTACAAGATTCCAAGGTAACAATTAGCAGACTGCAAGATAATTACGGTTATATCACTACAGCCATTCACTCACTTCCTGGCAGAACAGCTTGACCTACTTTCTGTCTTTAGTTCAATTTTCATCATTTCTCAAGTAAACTTCTTGTGGTTTGGAAGGGAAATGTGTTTAGACAGACATGATCGACTGACTAGGATAGTTACATGAATTGTGGAGGAGTTTGCAGTTGTATTTAGCCACATTGTGCAGATGAACACAAAAACACAAGAGTGGCTCAAAATGTTAATATTCTAAACAAAAACAACTGTGGTTATTATGGGAAGCGAGGGAAGAGATTGCCGCACATTTGGCGATGATCTTTGCGTCCTCACTGTCCACAGGAGTAGTACCAGATGATTGGAGGGTGGCAAATGTTATCCCCTTGTTCAAGAAAGGGAATAGGGATAACCCTGGGAATTACAGACCAGTCAGTCTTACGTCGGTGGTGGGCAAATTATTGGAGAGGATTCTGAGAGACAGGATTTATGATTATTTGGAAAAGCATGGTTTGATTAGAGACAGTCAGCATGGCTTTGTGAGGGGCAGGTCATGCCTCACAAGCCTTATTGAATTCTTTGAAGATGTGACAAAACACATTGATGAAGGAAGAGCAGTGGATGTGGTGTATATGGATTTTAGCAAGGCGTTTGATAAGGTTCCCCATGGTAGGCTCATTCAGAAAGTAAGGAGGCATGGGATACAGGGAAATTTGGCTGTCTGGATACAGAATTGGCTGGCCCATAGAAAACAGAGGGTGGTAGTAGATGGAACGTATTCAGCCTGGAGCTCGGTGACCAGTGGTGTTCCGCAGGGATCTGTTCTGGGACCTCTGCTCTTTGTGATCTTTATAAATGACTTGGATGAGGAAGTGGAAGGTTGGGTTAGTAAGTTTGCCGATGACACAAAGGTTGCTGGAGTTGTGGATAGTGTGGAGGGCTGTTGAAGGTTGCAACGGGACATTGACAGGATGCAGAGCTGGGCTGAGAAGTGGCAGATGGAGTTCAACCTGGAAAAGTGTGAAGTGATTCATTTTGGAAGGTCGAATTTGAATGCAGAATACAGGCTTAAAGACAGGATTCTTGGCAGTGTGCAGGAACAGAGGGATCTTGGGGTCCACGTCCATAGATCCCTCAAAGTTGCCACCCAAGTTGATAGGGTTGTTAAGAAGGCGTATGGGGAGTTGGCTTTCATTAACAGGGGGATTGAGTTTAAGAGCCGCGAGGTTATGCTGCAGATCTACAAAGCCCTGGTTAGACCACACTTGGAATATTTTGTTCAGTTCTGGTCGCCTCATTATAGGAAGGATGTGGAAACTTTAGAGAGGGTGCAGAGGAGATTTACCAGGATGCTGCCTGGACTGGAGGGCATGTCTTATGAAGAAAGGTTGAGGGAGCTCGGGCTTTTCTCATTGGAGCGAAGAAAGATGAGAGGTGACTTGATAGAGGTGAACAAGATGATGAGAGGCATAGATAGAGTGGATAGCCAGAGACATTTTCCCAGGGCGGAAAGGGCTATCACCAGGGGGCATAATTTTAAAATGATTGGAGGAAGGTTTAGGGGAGATGTCAGAGGTAGGTTCTTTACACAGAGAGTGGTGGGTGCGTGGAAGGCACTGCCAGCGGTGGTAGTAGAAGCAGATACATTAGGGACATTTAAGCGACTCTTGGATAGGTACATGGATGATAGTAGAATGAAGGGTATCTAGTTAGTTTGATCTTCGAGTAGGTTGAAGGGTCGGCACAACATCGTGGGCCGAAGGGCCTGTACTGTGCTGTTCTATGTTCTAAAGGATAATAAAAGGGATAAAACCTTCGCCGAAACCTTGTCTCATACAGGCTAAACTGGAGATGGTGCAATTACCTTTTTTTTTTAAACAATTTATTTTCACTTTTTAAATTTTCCTTTACAATTGAAAAGAACAAGTTTGTTTTTCTGCAATGCTACTTCACTGTAATGACCGATAACGTAAACATTACCTATCTGGGTCCATGTTCTGCACAGTGCTTTTCCTCGCTTTGGACACTATCTGCTTTTGGCCTAATTTACATTGTTTTGCACAGCAGGATCATCAACAAAACTGATTTGCATATGCACAATAAGTAACTGAAGGGGTCAAAGATGTTTAATGTCAACTGCATCAGACAACTGCAAATGATTACAAGTAGTGGGATGCAGAGACTAGATTCCAGTTGAATGTAAAATATATACCAGGAACAGTCTTTATTTGCTTCAATATCTGTTTTTATACTTTGCATATTTTCTACTGAAAACTTGACACTGGAAAGGGTCCAATTTTTATAGCAATAGCTCATTAAGTACTAATATTAGAATGAACATGTGGAGCACTAAAAATTCAAAGTATTCATTTTATTGAACATACAATCCATGACAAGGGAGAAGTCTGTTTTGTGCTACTACATTGGTACTGTTCAAATTTCTCCCAGGAGAGTCTAATGGACAATTAATTTCACGTGCTGAAAAATTCAATAGTTGAATACTGAATAACATTTTTTTTAAGTGAAGACAAAAATCAGTGGAATAAATTTTATTCCCAGTACTTTACCATGAAAAGCATTTTCGAAGAAAAATACAACCAGGAGACATCAAATGAAACCAGTACAAAATTATGGCCAAAAAATACTATATTTATAACCAGCAAGATCATTTGGGGCATTAATATACATTAGTTTTTTCCAAAAACTATTTCCCTTCCCCAAACAATGACAATACATGCATTTAAGTGACAATTTAAAAACAGCAAATATGATTTTTTTTTTAAATATTGCATGTTAAGATTATCTAACAGGAATTAAATATACAAGTCCTACCAAAGCATTTAAAAGAACCTGGCACGACAAGAAAGGGCCCATGGCACATACTGTTTTCACTATCCTGTGTGATCTCGATCTCTTCAATTCTACACTATGCAGGTAGAATTGATCTGGCAGCCATGATACCATTCACAATTTTCAATTAAAATATTTAAATTCTTAGGAGCTTTCATTATTTCCTCTGGAACCAACATGCTGAAATCCTAGAAAGACCAATTGACAGAGCAGTGAAAAAATAATAAATGAAAGCAGGTCTGGGGTTGGCCAAATTAACATACTGTTTATGTGCACTTTGTTCAAATAGAAAAATTTAGATGTTACAGCAGAAAGCCAAGCTGCTGGTCATCCTTATACCTTTATATACAACATGCCTAACTTCATTTATTTGTTTCCGGTTGGTGACACGAACTGGCAAGTAGCTACTTGATTTCATGTTGACAGTATAAATAATATCTTTACCCTTTCACAGGAATTAATGACACTGCATTGGTCCCTCCAGTGCATCACCAGTACCGTAAAAGCTGGCAGAAATCTAATTTTCAAATTCTGACACCTAACACAGCACATATATTTCAGCAAAGTCAAAAGGTCATCTATTGTCTCAGGCTTTGGTTTGGAGTCACCTCCATAAGCATGAAACATAAATTTCAGATGTATTTACTGGCAATTCGTACATTTGGTATAATATAAACTGTGACTAATCCTATCAGAAACACAAGATACATGAAATTGGCATATGGCAAACCCCAGAATACAACTCTTTTTAAAACTCTTACTAATTTTAGAAGGTTTGCTCCATGGCATGTTTTGCTTTCTTTCACACATGAAGGTGTGAAAAATGTTGAAGGCCAGTTTCTTGTCTGCTTCATGGGCTGAGTCATTTATTTAAACTTTGCATAAGCCGTACTTTCTCGGAGTGAAAGGAGGGACTTAGATTTTATCAAAAAGAATTCTTTGATCAGAAACCCATGTGGTGATGTATATTAATCAGACTACCACACTGTGATCATTATCTTTACTTTCAAAATGACAATTTTTTAGATCCTTAGCTGAGAAAGAAAATGGCAAAATTTTACATTCGCTTCTCGTAAAAAAAGTAAATAACATTATTCAAAATGCGAATTAGCTATAAGACTTACAATACAATTACATAGATACATATTATTAATTCAGCACATTCAATCTGCCAAAATTATCACAAAGCCAATATGAACGTGTGCGCGAGTGTGTGCACATATATATATAATATATATACGTTTTCACACACAATGATTACAGCATTAATAATTACACTATGCCTACAGCTAGGCTTTACAAATTATAGGAGTTTTGTTTATGGGAGCACACCATATTCGGTGGAGGGGCAGGAATTAAGGGAGACAATCACTGACCGTTAACTTTGGTACTCCATAGAAACAAAAGCTAATTTTTTGAAGCAGAAAACCATGCACAAAGACATCCCAGCTTTGACAATGGATAGTACAGATAATTTTAAATTAGCTAACTGACCTATCTTCAATTTCTGTATTAGCAGCTCAAAGAGCAAAAATAAATCTGAAAACTAGCGAGTTAATGCAACACGGTGGCATCCATTCAAATGCCTGCCCTTTAAACAGTCATCAATTTTTTTTTTAAAGCCCACGACTCAGATTTTGAAAAGCATGTCTACAGTAGGATGAAAGTAATGATACAGATTCATTTTGCAGGAAGTTATGGCAAATGAAAACCATTCTGATTTAAAATTAAGGATCTGGCAACATTTTATCAAAACATGATTACAGTACCTTTTAACATATGCGTAAAAAAGTTAAGATACAAAATTGGTCATGGCCATTGATCAGCTTATGTTAAAGAATAGTACATAGTTAATGGCAAATATTACACAATGTGGAAGAGCACCAGTTTTTTTTCCCTCACTTATTTTGGCATGCGTCCAACAAAACTGCTTTCAGAAGAACCTAGAAGCTGATGCTGCAATGTTATTTGCTTACCATTCATCTGCTGCTCAAGTGCAGTTACTGTGATATGAGTCACATTATATTTAGGCATTTTGAGTAAAGCAATTTCTATCAATTATAAATTCAAAAATAGCAAAACAAATGCCATGAGCGGCAATATTAAAACTCATCTCATAAAAGCCAAAAAAGTAACATTCAAGAATTACACTGGTGCAAAGTAAATATGTAATGATGTCTCCAGCTACAGTTCTAATGAACAAGACCTACGCAGAGATTGGTAAAATCAGCAAATGTAGTGTACATGACATTTCGTTTGGCATCTTTCAATAAAACAAGTCTAGTAATAGCAATAGAGTGGCACGTAATAAATAGAAATCGAACCCCATATACTGTTTTACAAGTACACAACATTCTCAATATTATTCTTACCTACATCTATCCATGTTTTTGGGAATCCAAGTGTGACATTTACAGATGAGCAATCAGCTACTGCTTAATGTGCTCCCATCTATATAACTTATGAAGACAGATTGTTTAGTATGAAACTTGATGTTTAAATTATACATATAAATAATTTAAAAATCAGTAGCAATACTTCTCATCCATCAAAAAAGGTACAATAATTATACCACTGGCAGCTTGGTTTTTGCCAAAAACATGACCATATTAACGGTGTACCACAGAGCATCAGGAGGTATAGATCACAAAAAAGGGACATTGTACCTTAAATATTCCTTTCGGGAGAAGAAAAGGAAGGGATGTGCTTAGAGAAGCAAAAAACCCTACCCTCCAAATGCAGAAATGGGAATTTACAGTGAAAATTGAAAATTTTACATGAAGTCACAAAGTTTTGCCTAAAAAGTGGACTGGTGCTGCAAATGTGTGTCAGCATCTTTTGCCCCATTTTTGTTAAATAAAATCATAATATTTACTAAAACTCTGTGGAAGCACAGAGTCCAGACTGGCAATAAATTAGCATTATGCAAATTATTTTCACAGATAATACAGTTGCTCTTATTTTTTTCTCCAGGTCAGTTAATAAACTAGACCAGGTTATATTCCTTCAGGTTTAATTGTAGGATCGTATCCTTGACAGCAGCAAAGACAAACCGTATATTCTCTGTATCTGTGGCACAAGTGAAGTGAGAGTAGATAATTTTGTCACTATCAGGATTCAGGTCCACAAACATCTTCAAAATAAACTCCCTTGCTGCTTGTGCATCTCGCTGTGGTCCTGTTAATGAAATAATTTGCGAGGGCACATAGTTAGTTAATTAAAAGTCTCCAGACAGTTTTATTATCGCCACATAGAGATGTTACAATGGCCATCAATCCACTGTAACTCCAGCCAATTCAAAGCTGAGCATACTGTTCATGTTTCCAATTTGACAAACAGAGCTTTTAATGTACCTCATCAGTGTTTCTATACATGAATAAGTGAATTAAAAAATCTACAGTCACCCATAAGATGGCTTCTAATGTAGTTCAATTCATAATGCAATTCATTTTTCCAGTGAGAATGGATGCTGACTTGAGTAGATAATCTAGGGTGACAACCCAGTGCAATACTGGGGGAATGCTGCACTGTAAGAGGTGTCATCCTTTGGATGAAAAATGAAACCAAAGTCCAGTTGCTCTGGCCCAGGTGGATATTATAGATCCCATGCCAAGATATAAACAATAGGGTGTTCTTCAAATATGCTGGACAGCATTTCCCCCCACCTCAACCAACTCTATCAAAAACTGTAGAGTAATGGATCATTCATAAGGCCACAAAGGAAAATGGTATCCTTAGTTTTGTGTGTAGAAGTATGGCACAAAAAAAATGTTAGAACTTGTACAGCAGTTTAGTTGGCCCACAATTGGGCATACTGTATACAGCTCTAGGCATGACATTATTGGTAGGATATAAAAGCAATGGAAAATGAAATGTATAAGCATAAGGATGTTGCCAAGGAAGAGGAGTTACAATTATAAAGGGAGACTTGAGAAGTTGGGGCTTTTTACATGAGACCTGAGATGATGACTTGGTGGGTGCCTTCAAGACTATGAAGGGATATAGGTAAGTAGTGATAGACTGCAGTCTCACCAACCAGTGAAAACAAAAAGGAGGTAGAGGAAAATTTAGGATAATCAAAAAAACAACTAAAAGGGAGGCTAGAATTTTTAAAAATTCTTAACCGAGAGATTGGCTAGAATTTGGAATTCTCTGCTTCAAAATATTGTTGAAGCAGCATCCATGGATTTTTTTTTTTAAAAAGGGGAATTAGAAAGTTTTCTTCAAAAGAAGGAATATTAAAGGATATTGGAAATGAGTGGGCCAGTGGGATCAAACTATGTGACTCATGGAGTAAAACATTGGTGCATACTGTTCTATGCAATAATGTTCTATTAATTCATTATCTTGCCGTTTTTGGGATCCTGAGGTATGCAAATAGTATCTCACTGTATGTGAAATGCTTTAGGAATGTGATACGGCATTCTATAAACCCACAATATATGAAAACAAATTAATAAATTGATTTTTCCAACCAGTTTTAAATGCTGGAAATACCACCCATGATTGACTGTTGACCCTGGTTGTAAATCTCTCGTTAGAGAACCAACAATTTGTTGTGAAAAGCAGTTTAGGGCATCATTTACTACAGATATAGGTAGAAATAGATCTGTCATGACGATTTCTAACTTGTTACCCTCATCAGAAAAGTAAGATTACCTTCTGAAGGAAAAGCAATCTCTTGAACTATATATTACAAATATCCAAGAACGCGCCAGTGTTTCTTGACACTCATATGACTTCCTGTATTGCCATTTTTGGAAAAAACTAAACGGAATACCAAGAAGCCAATGATCAGGTTTGATCAAATCATCAAAAGTGTTTCCAGGTTGTTGAGGTAATAACCATTCTTGAACAGGTTTTTCCAAGTTCAGTTCTGGCAATTCTCAGCATAGTCATTTATTAAAAGAATCCCAAACACGATGAAATGTTTGCTTACCATGTAAAAGTGAAAAGTAAAAATTACTGAGATAACTCCTCAATGTTCAGTTTCACAATTGGACATATGAATACATTTCAACATTGCCATTCTCAAGAAACTTTAAGAGGAGATATTCTCCTTTAGTTTCCAAAAATGCCTTTTTGTTAAAAGCAATTTTTTATTCTTTCTTGGGATGTGGGCATCACTGGCAAGGCCAGCATTTGTTGCCCATCCCTAATTGCCCTTGAACTGAGAGGCTTGCTGGACCATTTCAGAGGGCAGTTAAGAGTCAACACATTGCTGTGGATCTAGAGTCACATGTAGGCCAGATCAGATAAGGACGGCAGATTTCCTTCCTTAAAGGACATTAGTGAACCAGATGGGTTTTTACAACAATCGATGTTAGTTTCATGGCACCATTACTGAGACTAGCCTTCAATTCCAGATTTCTATTCATTGAATTTAAAATCCACCAGCTGCCATAGTGGGATTTGAACCAGTATCCCGAGGGCATTAGGCATGGACCCCTAGATTACTGGTCCAGCAACATTACCATGACACAACCATTTCCTGCAAATGAAATTGTGGAAATGCATGTGAAATGTGATTTTTTTGCTACAACAACAATTCAATTATGACACCAGGATTGATGGTTAACACTCAAAACTAAACCAACCAGGTAATCAGCACAAACATTTGAAACCTCATTAATATAGCTGTATGCAATAACTGTAGAAAATTACACACCAGTGAGAAAGTCTCATTTTACTGACTAGGCCTTGTAAATCCTGGTGAACTCTTGTTACGATTTGTTGCAGGGACATTATTGGTGTCACAGAATGGCCCCAAAATATGGTAAGCTGGAGATAATTATGGGAGCATGTGACAGAGTAGGTGAACTCTGTCAACCACTGGTGGGACCTGCACTGAAGTGAGAACGTTTCAAGTAAAATGGAGAGTGTAGAAAAAAAAACATAAAAGATCTATTTGATGTACAGCTGAAGTAAAGTAACATTTCTTCATTAGCAACCTGAAAATCAAGAATGCTAGCCCCTTTATACCTTTCAGTTTGCCAACTAATTTAATAAACTTTGTTCTGAACCATAAAAATCTATTAAATTAACAGGTTGGTTGTGAAACAGATACGGAGATGTTTCTACCTGTTACACCAAGCAGAGTTTATCTACCTCACATGACCATAAAGGTCAACTATAAGGAAGTCATGATGACAGATGTATATTTGGAAACAAAATAAAACATAGAAACAATCAATTTTTTGCAACACTTACTGCTAGCTGAGCATAAAAATACCAAATTTTAATAAGTTACTGGGAGTAGCTGAACATCTGAAATTATGAAGAATGACAACAAACAAAAGATAGCCCCCGCCACAAGAAATTCAACCCTAGATTGCTGCATATTTCAACACTAGATTTGACTTAGCATACAGGATGGATTAATATTTGAAGGTGATGGAGAAGTTACACCATTCCATCTGACAGAAGAGACATGAAACACAAAGCTCATTCAAGCAGTAGAATTCAAGTTATCTTTTGAGAGCTGGAGAAATGATTTACTGGTCTCTGATGAACAATAACTGAGATACATGCGAGATATGCAAACAGCTTCCAGTAAACTAGCAGAAGGAACCAACTATTAACCACAAAGTACTAAATAGGCCCCAAGATTAAAATAAAAAAGGTGCGATCTGTTTGAAGGAATGGATAGCTAAGACAAAAGCTCACTTAGCACATGATAGCATTGCAAATGAGTTTAAAGCAGTCAATGGACCACGATTTAACTCAAGGAAACTCCACGGGCTGGATTTTAAAGACCCTCCGCTGTCGGGAACGGTGGTGGGGGGGCGATGAAGATCAGTACAGCAGAAGCCCGCCACTGACCCCGACAGGCCCTGTGCCGATCTCGGCGGTGGTGGCGGCGAGGCCTTATGGCAGCTGCCTTGCCGCTCGGCGACGGGACCCCCATTTCAATATGTAAATTAATTTATATAAATGATTTAATGAAGGTCCCGTTGCTTCTTTAATCGCAGCATTGATCTTCATTCGGGTAGCCGACACTGCCGCGCCTTCAAATCCCCGTTTGGGGAAACGTGACGCGACACCTGTGGGTAGGGGGGAGGAGAACTGTTTCTTTGTGTGGTGTGGAGGGCGGGGAGCGGGTTGACAACGCTGCAGATTGGTCAGGGTGTCATGGTCCTGTCATTTTCATTTGAAATATGCAGTTTGCCTTTAAGGCTTGCAAGGGATCAGTATTTCTTTAAGAACAGTAATTTTGGAGACTGCGATTCAAAGGGTGCATTCTCGATACCATGGAAACGGCCACTGGGAGTGAGTCTGATGTGTTACATTTGTTACAATTCAGTTTTGAACTGGCTGTTAGTGGAAGACAATTTGAAGAGAGAGACAGACACAGACAGCTGTGGTGTTCAGACATGTGAAAAAGAACTCTCAATCATTTAAGCTGAAGGAATAGAATTTTAGTCTGTTTTAATTATTATCTCTCAAAATTCTAAAATATCAAGCCAAAACAGATATCTCTGGTAATTTAAATGAAAGAAAGGGAAGTTAGACTGTGACAATCTTTTATCCCTCAAAAACTCTAAAGTCAGATTGATTCCGTTGAAAGTGTTTGCAAGTCATTAATTGTTGAAATTCGCTGGAGAAGGAAAGCAACATTGTGAGGACTTCAAGCAACATTCTGTGAGGACTTGGAGCAACACCGGACTGTAAATTTGCAAGGACTCTAATTTTTTTCTATTTTAAATGTTGTTTATATCTTCATAGTGTTTAAGAATTTAGTTCTTCTAATTAGAGTTAATTTGTTGATTTAAAGACACCTGGTTTGGTTAGCCTCATTCAGGGGTTACTAGATGGTACAATTTGGCTGGGTCTTTCTTTAATTTGGAAAGTTTTAAATAATATGTTAGGCAATCTGTGGAGCGACGGGATTGAATTATCAGCGCGTTTCTCCCACCACAATCAGAATCATATTTTGGTTGGGGGAGCTTTGACAGGAGCAGTCGGTCGTAACGGGGAGGGGAGGGGGGGTGTTGATGAAAGGGGTAAAGGACAAAGGTGCCGAACTTTGGGGGAGGAGAAAGGTCAAATTTTCATTTTAGGAATTCTGGGGTGGGAAAAGGGTAGGCACGTTGTGAAATGCCATTGCCGGGGTGTTTGAGGGGGGGGGGGCGGGGAGAGATATGCATGGAAAGGTCATTTCAATCTTTTTTACGAAACTTTAACTTACCTGGCATTTCAAGTTTTTAATGCACATTGAGGGCTGTTAGCCCTTTAAAAATGGTGCCGGATGCCACTGCCAATGACAGCTCGCCCACCCCCTCCATGGGGGAGTGGGGGGGGGCGGGGTGGTGGTGCTGGGCACTGTGGCCATGCAAACGCACCGCCTCATTTGAAATTGTGCCGGCTCCGTGACATAGTGCCCGTGCGTCGCATTTTTTTTATGTCCACCGCCTACTTTGGCGGCACAGTCTTAAAATGCAGCCCATGAGATTGCCCATCGAGTTCAGATATATTACCAGGTCACCACTATATCAAAATCAAAAGGCAAAAGGCAAGACAGAGAGAGCACTGTTAAAATTACAAAGGTACTCCTGGGAAGAGCACACTAAGTTCAGCACAAACCCTTGCCTTACTCATATTGACTGGTCCAATGCACCAAAGGAGACCAAGAACGATTTGTCAACTCATTAACCCCTCTCTACAGCACCCCTACAGAACCTGGTGAATGATATTAAAGAGAAACTATTGCTGAAATTTTATGCTGCCGGGACTGAAAACCGGTCCCGAGCCTGGAAGGGCAGACAGTGGGACCACAGGCCAATTAAGAGGCCCAATCAGACAGCTGGCAGCCTTGGCAGCGCCGCCAATACAGGGGGCCACTGCTGAGGTGGCAGTGAGGAGAGAGCAGTTGAGGTGACCTTGAAAGGTGCGTAACAATTATTTTTAATGTGCCAGGGCCAGGCAGGAGTCCCCAGCGATCAAAGGGTTGAACTCTCCAGCAGCGGCATCAGAGCTGCGGGAGCCCCTGGGAGGGAGGGAAGGAGAGGGAGGGAAGGAGAGATAGGAAGGAAAGAAGGAAGGCACCCCCTCCCCTCCGGACATCCGGTTGGCAGGCAGCCACGCTGCTGCCATTCCCATTTTTGGAAATAACCCATGGCGGCAGGAAGATGTTGGGCTTCCCTCCAGATGCCTTCCACATCTATTTGACAAACCCTCCCGCCTCCCAGCCCAGCTCCAGAGGGCTGGTAAACTCCAGCCCTATATCTTAGAAAAGTCTAAATCAGCCTGGTTCTACAATGAAGAGCTTGTTAGCATTCAGCCAACAGGAAAAGGTAAATAGATATAAATGCAAATCAGATCCTACAATGTGGAAATTGAAGATGGGAAGGTCTTTAAAAGAAACCGGTGACACATGAAGAGACCTAATGATCCAGTTACACACTCTAACAGAAGTGGACTTATCCAACAAGTCAGTCACCACAACACATCACAATGGAACAACAGAAGTCAATGACTGGTAGTCAGCAAAATGGAACCAGAACAACTGCAACCTCTGACGGAAAAATATTACCATTTACACAATAAATAAACCAACTACCCTAAACAAGGAGTGGTAGAGTAAGGCGAAAATCATGTCACAATGATTTTCTCTAAGTATGACCGTCTTTGGAACTATCAATTCTGGAACCTTTTATACTGGATATAGATTTTATAAAAGCAAAATACTGCAGATGCTGGAAATCTGAAGTAATAACAGCAAGTCCTGGAAATACTCAGCAGGTCTGGTAGCATCTGTGGAGAGAGAAACAGCGTTAACATTTCAGGTCTATGACCTTTCATCAGAACTGGCAAAGGTTAGAAATGTAACAGTCTTGGAGCAAGTAAAAAAGGGGGGGGGGGGGGGGGAGAACAAAAGGGAAGGTGTGTTATAGGGCAGAAGGCAGGAGATATTAAATGACAAAAGATGTCACGGAACAAAGGCAAAGGGAATGCTAATAGTTGCATTAGAAGACAAAGCATGAGACCAGAGATGGTGTCAATAGATTTTATGGTTTTAGTGCTTAGTTAAAGACCTATTTCCCTTGAGGAGGGAAATGTTTTGAAATCAGCCTCAACAGGAAGTTCCCCCATAGTAAAATTGGCTGAATATTAAACACTTTAAGTATGAAATCTTTTGTATTTGTTACTGACGAACTTTAATAACAGATGGCATACGGTTCATGCTGAACCACTCAGATTAATGATGAAACCTGATCATAATTAAACTCCTTGCTATTGTATTAACACCAGCTTTCAGTGATACTGGTTAAGGAAGGAATATTCGCAAAGTTCTAGTCCTTGATCTTCTCTGAATCATGCAGCAGAATCTTTAACATCTACCTGAACAGACTGATGGGGCCTCAGGTTAACATCTCAACCCAAAGACAGCACTCCCGACAATGCAGCACTCCCTCAGTATTGCACTGGTGTGTCAATCAAGATTCCATATTTCTTCTCATTAATTGAAGAGGGAAGAGCTAGAAGTTTGTGGATATTTCTGTTGATGCCGTTTCCAGTTGTGTATATTTGTACAACTGTATCACTTTTTCAGCGTGTTAGTGCCACCTGCAGGATAAGGGTAATCTGTTCTGGTTTGCTTTCCATTTTCACGGAAGTAGACCGGAGGAACATTTTGACAAATTCTTTGCATTCATTGAAGGAAAATCACGAAAAAATATATTTTTTGCACATCTTAGATCTTCTTATTGATATGTTATCCTGTTAAATTCATGATTTAATTTCAACAATGATTAACCTTTCCACATTCAGAACAGGCCCTTGATCCTGGCACTGAATATTTATTGACTTACTTAGTGCAGTTGCAGACTTGTCATTCATGAGGACTCATATCTATACACCAGATACACATATTGTTTTGTCGAAAAGATCTGATAGATCAGTGTAATTATGAAGAGTACCTTTGTTTCCATTATTACAAGACATAATAAAAATTTACCAATTTACCAATGCGATTGACCACAATTTGAATAGAAAAACATTCATGACAAGGTCACAGGTAAAATTTCAATTCAAGTCCTCATCAGAAAAGCGTGCCAAAAGATCAGAGGTCGGACAAAGAGAAGCGGGAGAGGAAAAAAATAAATAATCGAAAAGTGACAGAGTGATATCACAATCAACAGAGAGTGAAGGGAAACAGAAAGCAGACTGGGGCGAATATACTGGTAAGCTTTTAATTTAATCTAAATTAATCAAATATAAACTAAGACTTGATCGATTCATTAGTATAAAAACTAAGGGGGATTTTATAATTTATCACATATTATTGAAACATATATATACATACACACAGAGCGAGAGAGAGAGAGGGGGGGACCAGAAGGGAAGAATGAATTAAAATTGAATTGTTAAAAAAGGGAATAGAGGGTTTTTGTTTAGATCATGGATGGGCAGCTGCGACCTGTTTCTTGCAATTCCTGCACCATGTGGGAACTTCAGGTCACTTCACGTGTCCTGGGTGACGTGTATAGAAAATGTGTCCAGCTGCTTCAGCCCGAGCTCAGGATGTCCAAGCTTAAGGGGCAGCTGGAGCACGAGAGTTTCCTGGATTGTATGTTCCAGGAGGTGGACACTCCATAGGCAGTGAGAGCTCAGGATAGTAGATGGGTGGCCATCGGAATAGTAAGAGTAGGAAGTGCAGAAGTCTTCAGGGTGTGTGCCACTCTCAAACCAGTACTCGGCTCTGCAGACTGCTGGGAGTGACGACACCTTGAAGGAGTGCAGTCCAGACCATAGCACCTATGGCCATGAGACTGTACAGGAGGGAGTAGCAAAGTGCAGAAATAGTTGCTATAGGTCATAGGGCCATAGAGTTATACAGCACAGAAACAGGCCCTTCGGCCCATCGTGACTGTGTTGGCCATCAAGCACCTAACTATTCTAATCCCATTTTCCAGCACTTGGCCCGTAGCCTTGTATACTATGGTGTTTCAAGTGTTCATTTAAATACTTCTTAAAAGTTGTGAGGGTTTCTGCCTCTACCACCTCTTCAGGCAGTGTGTTCCAGATTCTAACCACCCTCATTTGTTTCCATTATTACAAGACATAATAAAAATTTACCAATTTACCAATGCGATTGACCACAATTTGAATAGAAAAACATTCATGACAAGGTCACAGGTAAAATTTCAATTCAAGTCCTCATCAGAAAAGCGTGCCAAAAGATCAGAGGTCGGACAAAGAGAAATCCCTTCTAAACCTCCTGCAGTGACTATGATAATTCCATAGACAGGGGGACAGATAGATTTTTCTGTAATTGTTAGCATGGTGTGTTGCCTCCCTGGTGAAAGGGTAAAGGACATCATGGAGAAGGTGCAGGATATTCTGCAGGGGGAAGGGAGTGAGCCAGAAGTTGTGGTACATGTTGGTAGCAAAGACATAGCAAGGCAGGTATTGAGGTCCTACAATTAGATTCCCAGGATTACTCAGTGTCACGCGCTAGCAAGAATAGAAATAGAAAGATAGGGAGGATGAATGCATGGTTTGAAGCATGGTGCAGGAGGGAGGGCTTCAGATTCTTGGGCCATTGGGACCAGTTCCAAGGCAGGAGGCACCTTTTCAAAAGAGACGGGTTGCACCTCAGCAGGACTGACACAAATTTTCAAATCCTCTCTGGCCACAGGAGAGGTACCAGAGGACTGGAAGACAGCAAATGTGGTACCATTATTTAAGAAGGGTAGTAGGGATAAACCAGGTAATTACAGGCTGGTGAGTCTAACATCAGTGGTAGGGAAACTATTGGAAAAAATTCTGAGCGACACGATTAATCTCCACTTGGAGAGGCAGGGATTAATCAGGGATAGTCAGCATCAGGGGGAGATCATGTCCAACTAACTTGATTGAATTTTTCGTGGCGGTGACTAGATGTGTAGATGAGGGTAAAGCAGTTGTTGTAGTCTACATGGACTTCAGTAATGCTTTTGTTAAGGTCCCGCATGGAGGATTGGTTAGGAAGGTAACAGCCCATGGGATCCAGGGCAATTTGGCAAATTGGATCCAAAATTGGCTTAGTGGCAGGAGGCAGAGGGTGATGGCTGAGGGTCATTTTTACGAGTGGAAGCTTGTGACTAGTGGTGTACCACAGGGTTCGGTGCTGGGACCCTTGCAGTTTAGAGTGTACATTAATGATTTAGACATGAATATAGGAGGTATGATAAGTACGTTCGCAGATGACATGCAAATTGGTGGTGTTGTAAATAGTGAGGAGGAAAGCCTTAGATTACAGGACGATATAGATGGGCTGGTAAAATGGGCGTAACAGTGGCAAATGGAATTTAATCCTGAGAAGTGTGAGGTGCTGCATTTTGGGAGGACTAACAAGGCAAGGGAATATACAATGGATGGCAGGACCCCAAGAAGTACAGAGGGTCAGAGGGACCTTGGTGTACTTGCCCATAGATCACTGAAGGCAGCAGCACAGGTAGATAAGGTGGTTCGGAAGGCATATGGGATACTCTCCTTTATTAGCCGAGGCATAGAATATAAGACCAGGGAGGTTATGATGGAGCTGTATAAAACACTAGTTAGGCCACAGCTGGAGTACTGTGTACAGTTCTGGGCACCACACTATGGGAAGGATGTGACTGCATTGGAGAGAGTGCAGAGGAGATTCACCAGGATGTTGCCTGGGCTGGAGCATTTCAGCTAAGAAGAGAGACTGAAAAGACTAGGGTTGTTTTCCTTAGAGCAGAGAGCGGTGAGGGGGGACATGATTGAGGTATACAAAATTATGAGGGGCACTGATAGGTTAGATAGGAAGAAACTTTTTCCCTTAGCGGAGGGGTCAATAACCAGGGGGCATAGATTTATGTTAAGGGACAGGAGATTTAGAGGGGATTTGAGGAAAAAATTTTCAGAGGGTGGTTGGAATCTGGAACGCACTGCCTGAAGAGGCAGGAACCCTCACAACATTTATGAAGTACTTAGATGAGCACTTGAAACACCATAGTATACAAGGTGACGGGCCAAGTGCTGGAAAATGGGATTAGAATAGTTAGATGCTTGATGGCCAGCACAGTCACAATGGGCCGAAGGGCCTGTTTCTGTGCTGTATAACTCTATGACTGACACCAATGTCCTCGTGGGGGGATTCACTAGTGTAGTTGGGGAGGGTTTAAATAAAATTGGCGGGGGGTGGGCACCAGCATATAGAAGTAGAAAACAGGAATAAGATGCATAATGTGAGAGTATTAGACAGTACTAGAGAAGGGAGTAGTTCCATATTAGATGGGAGTGGACTGAGAAGGACTACAAGGAATGCAAAGACAGGATTACAATGCATGTGCTTAAACACATCAAGTGTGGTGAATAAGCTTGGTGAGCTACAAGCACAAATAGCAGTATGGGAATATGATGTAGTGGCAATAACGGAAATGTGGCTTAAAAATGGCGAGGACTGGACACTTTATATACAAAGTGTGCAGAAAAGATAGAGAACGAAAAAAATGGAGGTGGGTGGCAGTACTGATTAGGGAAGACACTGCAGTGCAGTGTTGGAAAGGGAGGATGTCCTTGAAGGGGCAAGGACAGAATGCATTTGCTTAGAGTTGAGGAGCACAAAGGGTATGATCAAGCTACTAGGGGTATTCTATAGACCTCCAAATAGTGAGAGAGATAGAGGAACAATCTGCAGGGAAATCACAGAGATGTGCAAGAACTATGAAGTGGTGATTGGGATAATCTTAGAGTACAGGGTAGGAGAGGGCAGAATTTCTTAAATGTGTTCAGGAGAACTTCCTTGATCAGTATGTTCTCAGCCCAACCAGAAAGGAGGCATTGCTTGATCTAGTGCTGGGAAATGAGGTGGGCCAAGTGGACCAAGTGTCTGTGGGGGAGCACTTGGTTAAGAGTGATCATCGTATCATAACGTTTAGACTAGTAATGCAGAAAAGCAAGGAACAAAATAATGTAGTATGTCTAGATTGGAAGAGGGCTAATTTCAACACGTTAAGAAGTGATCTCGCCAGGGTAAAATGGAACCAAAGACTGACAGGAAGAGCTGTATCAGAACAATGACAAGGAAGAGATATTTCAGGTATTGGCTAGGAACATTCCAACAATGGTGAAAGGTAGGGTAACCAAGAACAGGGCTCCTTGGATGATGAGGGAGATAGAGATTATGAAGAAATAAAAAGAGGCTGTATAATGCATGTCAGGTGAACTCATCAAGTGAGAACCAGGCCATATACAATAAGTTGAGAGGAGAGGTGAAGAGGAAATAAGACTGGCAAAGAGAGAATATGAGAATAGAATGGCAGTCAACATAAAAGGGATCCCAAAGATCTTCTAAAGGCATGTAAATAGTAAGTGAGTACTAAGACGTGGAAGGGAACCTATTTGGGAAAGAGAGAGTAATATATGCTTAGAGGATCAGAGCAAGGCTAATATAATTAATGAGTACTATTTATCAGTGTTCACATAGGAAATTAAATCTGATAAAATATCAGTAGAAGCGGAGAGAGTAGAGACAATGGATAGGATAACAATTGAGAGGCATGAAGTATTAAAAATGCTGGCTATGCTTAGGATAGATAAGTCACCTGGCTTACATGCCAGGTTGCTAAAGGAATTGGGGGGTGGAGATAGCAGAAGGGCTTGCCATAATCTTTCAATCTTCCCTGGATATGGGGGAGGTGCCAGAGTATTGGAGAAACACAAATGTGACCCCTTATTCAAGAAAGGGTGTAAGGACAGTCCTAACAACTACAGGCCAGTTAATTTAACCTTCAGTGGTTGGTAAGGTTTTAGAAACAATAATCAGGGAAAATATCAATGGACACTTAGAGGTTTGAGATAATTAAGAATAGCCAGCATGAATTTGTAAAATGCAGATCATGCTTGGCTGATCTAATTGAGCTTTTTGATGACGTAACAGAGAAAGCCGATGAAGGGAATGTGGTGGATGTTGTTTATATGGATTTTAAGAAAGCATTTGATAAGGTATCGCATAAAAAGGCTGGTTAACAAAATTAAGGTTCATGGAATAGTGTCCAATTGGATAAGAAATTGGCTTAAGGACAGAAAATCGCGAGTCGTAGTGAATGGTTCTTTTTCAGACTGGAGGATGGTAGACACTGGTGTTCCACAAGGGTCTGTGCTGGAACCACTGCTTTTTTTTGATATGCATAAATGACTTGGATCTTGGAATACAGAGTAGAATCTCAAAATTTGCTGATGACACCAAACTTGGAGATGTGGCAAACAGTGAGGATGATATGAACTGCCTGCAACAGGACATAGACAGCCTAGTGGAGTGGGCAGACAGGTGGCAGTTGGAATTTAAAACTGATAAGTGTGAGGTGATGCATTTTGGCAGAAGGAACAGGGAGAGGCAATATCTACTTAATGGCTGAGTGTGCAGGAACAGTGGGACCTGGGGGTGCATGTGCATTGATCTTTGAAGGTGGCAGGACATATTGAGAGCGCGTTTAGTCAAGCATATGGGATCTTGGGCTTTATAAATAGAGGCATTGAGTACAAAAGCAGAAAAGTTAATACTGAACCTTTATAAAGCTTTAGTTAGGTCCCAACTGGAGTATTGCGTCCAGTTCTGGTCACATTTCAGGAAGAATGTGAAGGTCCATGAGAGGGTGCAGAGGAGATTTACATGGTTCCAGGGATGGAGGATTTTAGTTACAAGGTTAGGTTGGAAAAGCTGGGTTTGTTCTCATTACAGCAAAGGAGATTGAGGAGAGATTTAATAGCAATGTACAAGATTATGACAGGCTTAGATAAGTTAAACAAGGAAAAACTACACCCATTAACTAATGGCACAAGGATTAAGGAACACAGCTTGAAAGTTTTGGGCAAAAGATGTAGGGGAACATGAGGAAGCACTTTTTACCGCAGCGGGTGGTAATGACCTGGAACTCTGCCCGCAAGGGTGGTTGAAGCGGAGACGATCAATGATTTCAAGAGGAATAAAGAAACTGCCGGAAATACTCAGGTCAGGCAGCATCTGTGGAGAGAGCAGCAGAGTTAACGTTTCAAGTCTGTGCCCTTTCATCCTGTTCTGATAAAACGTCACAGACCTGAAACGTTAACTCTGCTTCTCTCTCCACAGTTGCCGCTTGACCTGCTGAGTTTTTCCAGCACTTTGTTTTTATTTCAGGTTTCCAGCATCTGCAGTATTTTGCTTTTACTTCAAGAGGAAGTTGGATGGCCATTTGACAGAAATAGACTTGCAGGGTTACAGGGATCGAGCAGGCAAGTGGGACTGACAGCCAGCTTGGACTCAATGCCAAATGGCCTCCTTCTATGCCGTAAATGACTCCATGACTTTATGACTCATCAATAAACACTTCTTACAATACAAATTTAAACAGAAGACAACAACTGAAACCTTAAACAACTTGCAGATATTTTTGCGCAACTGCAAAATTAAGCTGGTGAGAAGTAGAATACTTAAGTGTTACATGTGGTCAACTACAATGTAAAAACTGGGCGTGGAGTACAGAGGTAAGATGACTGGAAGTATTTGAGTTATGGTGCTGCAGATGCATGAAAATTATATGGACAATGAGTAAGAAGAGGTTACATGAATTAGGACAAAGAGCAAGAGTAATGAGGCCAATTATGGAGAGCGTTGTCCAGCTGAGTAGGACTGCCCCAATTTGTTTCCATCTCTTACCTATCCAGTCATAGCCAGACAGCCTCTTACAATGCCTTCGCTTGCCATCCCAACACTGTCATCTCTCAAGTCCCCCAAGGATGTACTCTTGTCTTCCTCCTATTTCTCACCTGCCGACTGCAACATGGTGATATCATCCAAAGAAATGGGCAGGGGTGGGTGGGGGTGGAATTTTATGCTTTTGCCCATAGCGGGATTGGAGGTGGGAAGAGCAGAAAGTCCGGTGAGTGAACAGCCTTCCCGTCCTGCCGCTAATTGAGGGCTTAACTGGGCAAATAATCACCAATTAAGAGCCGGATCACGTTGCTGCTGCAATTAGCTGTGCAGCGGGCGGCCCTTTCACCGCATGGCAAGAAAAGCCTTGCGGGCTGCTTCCCAGCTCCGGGGGTGTCTCCTTAAAAAGCACGGTGCCTGAACAAGGGACCCGACATTGGGAATGGGGGAGGGGGGGGGGGCCACTGAGAGCCACCCCCCTGCCCTTGCTAGTGAACCCTCTACACCCCCTCTCCCACTACTCCCACCTTGACCTACCTGTGGCCTTGGTCCAGCGCCCTCCCTGGGCCTCCGTCAGGTGCTCCTCCGGCAGCAGCCACCGCTTCTGCAGTGGTGCTGCCAGCTTCTGATTGGCCAGAAGCTTGCCGAGACCGGACTTACACCAACAGGATCCTTGATCATGTGGAAGGCCCGCTGCTGTCCACTTAATTGCCTGACTTGCACTAGATTCAGCAGGCCTTCCAGAGAAGAGGTGACACAGAGTTCTCGGCATCGCTCTTTCCAGATATTGAGACCACAGTCACCAGGATAAAATTCTGGTCACGGTATCAGGTTCCACATATGCGCTGACGACACCTCACTACCACCTCCCTCACCTTTTCCACTTCCTGTTATCAGAAGACACAATTTCCTCCAATTAAATACTGGAAAGATCAAAGCTGTCATCTTTGGCCTCTGCAACAAACTCCATTTCCTCCTCTTCACCAACTCCATCCCCCTTACTGACTATAGTCTCAGGCTGAACCAGACTGTTCATAACCTTGCCATCCTGTTTGACCCTGAGCTGAACTTCTGACTCCATATCCCTTCCAAAGTAAAAATTGCCTACTTTCACCTCTGTGACATTGACTATATTCACATCTGCCTCAGCTTATCTGCTGTTAAAACTCTAATTTGTGCTTTTATTACTTCTAGGCACATCTATTCAAATACCCTCCTGGCCGGCCTCCCCTCTACCCACCCTCCATAAATTTCAGCACATGCAAAACTCTGCTGCCCACTTCCTAACCTGTGCTACACTGGCTTCTGATCCACCAACTTATTGATTTTAAAATTCTCATTGTTTTTAAATCCCTCCACAGCCACACTTCTCCTCATCTTTCTAACATCCTCCAGGAACTCTGCATTCCTTCTACTCTGACCTCCTCTGTTTCACTCACTCCTTTTACCCTCCCACTGACAGCCATGCATTCAGTCATCTATGCTCTAAACTCTGGAATACCCTCCCCAAACCTCCACCTCACTATTCCTTTAAGACCCTCCTTAAAACCTATCTATCTATTTGACTAAGCTTTTAGTCACCCTTCCTAATATCTCCTTCTTTGCCTTGGTTTCAATTTGTCTGTTTGCATTCCTGTGAAGTGCCTTTAGAGTTTTCCTAGGTTAAGTCTGCTATATAAATTTAAGTTGTTGAGGAAAATAATGTATTTTGGGCACATTGTTCAGGAATCATAAGCTAAGTTGTTAAGTTTTTTGCTGCAAGGGTTAATGGTAACAGCAAGCAACAGAATCATTTTTAAATAGTGCGTTGTGAGACTGAGGAATGTATTACTGGAGTTAGTGAGTGAAGCAGGGACCATGTCAACATTTAAGAATAGGAACATAAGAATAGGAGTAGGCTATTCAGTTTCAAGACCATTTCATTATTCAATTAGATCATGGTTGATCTGCATCTTAACTCCATCATCTGCCTTGGTTCCATATCTTTTACACCCTTGCCCAGCAAAAATCTACTAATCTCAGATTTAAAATTATTAACTGAGCTAGCATCTACTGCTTTTTGTGGAAGAATTCCACATTTCTAACACCCTTTGCATGAAGAAGTTTTCCAAACTTCCCTCCAGAATAGCCTGGTGAATAGAAACATAGAAAATAGGAGCAGGAGTAGGCCATTCGGCCCTTCGAACCTGCTCCGCCATTCATTATGATCATGGCTGATCATCCAACTCAGTAGCCTGTTCCGGCTTTCGCCCCATACCCTTTGGTCCCTTTATGGTGATGTCCCCTTGTCCTGAACTCCTTAATATCAGAAAATGTTACTCTCCATCCACCCTATCAATTCCTTTCAAAGTCCTAAAAACCTCAATCAAATCACCCCTTAACCTTTTATATTCCAGAGAATACAAGTCTAGTTTTATGTAATTTCTCCTCATAATCTAACCCTTGAAGCCTTGGTAACAGCGTGGTGAATCTCCACTGCACTCCTTCCAAGGCCAATATACACTAAGTTGGGGTGCCCAAAACTGCACACAAGTACTTCAGATGTAGTGTAACATGACTTTGTGTATTTATAGCAAAATGTCCCTCCTTTATACTCTGGTCCTCTAGTTATAAAGGTAACATTCTATTAGCCTTTTCGATTTTTTTGTACCTGACAAATGGCCGGATATTGTGTTGAGAATAACAGTGAGACTAACAGTACTCACCATTTTGAATAAACTGGACAGCAACCTCCAGAGTCTGCATATGCACAATTAAATACAGAAATTAGGAAGTTGCTGTCCAAGTTAGTCCTGCTCTTATAAGCTGTGCTATATCAGTATCTCGCCAAGAGACTCAGCATTGAAACCATGTAAGGGTGTGAGGTTGCTGTACTTATCCACCAGTTACCCAATAAGCATGGCAGAAAATGTTAAACTGGTGCATTCAGGTATAAGTGAATTTTTAACAGCATGTTAGGTCAATTACTGCCAAACAATCTCTCTGGCACCGCAAATTTAATTTTACAAGTTTAGAGTCTCATTCCTTCAAAACTTAGCATTGGAGATTTTAAACTCTTTTATTTTAACCTTTTTGTTTCTTATCTTATCTTTCTTTCCTTCTCTTTATCTTACTTTCTGTACACAATTTTACAATGAATTAAATCTAATTTATACTTTCTAGGTGCCAGCCTTGGCTCAGTTGGTAGCACACTCACCTCTGAATCACAAGATTCTGGTTTCAAGTCCCACTCTAGGGCATGAGCACAAAAATCAAGACCAACACTGCAGTGCAGTACTTAGGGAATGCTGCACTGTCAGAGATGCTGTCTTTTGGATGAGACTTTAAACCAAGGTCCCAACTGCCTGCTCAGGTAGATGGAAAGGATCCCATGGCAATATTTCGAAGTAGAGCAGGCAATGATCCCTGGTGTCCTGGCCAATATTTATCCCTCAATCAGTATCAGAAAAACAAATTATATGGTGATTATTTAGTGTTTGTGGGAGTTTGTTGTCTGCCACATTTCCTATATTACAACAGTGACTATACTTCAAAAGTAATTCATGGGCTGTAAAGTGACATCTGGTGATCATGAAAAGTGCGAGATAAATACAAGTCTTTCTTTTTCTTCCTGGTTTAACCGCTGCATCTCTCAGTGAGGATTCTTCAATCTGTTTGATTGAAGAGCCTTGCTGTCACTTGCCCTGCTCACACATGCGACAGATCATCTTTAGAGGGTGCTGCGTTGGATCAGACAGCGGATGACAGTAAGTTCAAAAGTCTGTGGGCAGCTGTCAGCATGATGAATGTTGCTTCACCACTGATCACAAAATCCCATTACAGTTTTAAGTGTTCTCTTCTTCCTTAATTTTAACCATAGTCTCTGCTGATTTCCTTTACCTTCAACCTCTCTGAGGTTAGATAGGTAGCTGAATGAAAAGGGCAATAGGGTGATACAGAAATAGGGTGGGCGTGCTCATAGCATTAAGATTACTGCTGACTTGGAGGATATACACTCATATGGACTGTTTGGGCAGAAAGGCATGTTTCTATGTTGTAACTTCTACGTACTTCATTGTAATACCAATTTACTCAATTTAAATATGATCCAGAAATCAACAAAAGTAAACAATGTTAATCATGATTCCCTGCAACCATATAACTTTTAAAAGCTGACAGAGACTCCAATTCAATATACCTTGATACTTGATCAGTTGTTTCAAGAATTAGCAAGATATTTCCAAGAACTTGTTTTTCAAAGCTTTGCATGTAGTTTAAGTTCATAAACTAATCAGTAGCACTTTTGTAAAATTTCCTTGGCAATAATTTTACTTACCATCATATTCTGGGAAATAATCAACTAAGTGAGAATACATGATCTTCTCCTCCAAGAGATCTTTCTTGTTTAAGAACAGGATGACTGAGGAGTTCTGAAACCAGGGATATGTGATTATTGTCCTAAATAGTGCTTTGCTCTCCTCCATTCGATTCTGGAATGAATTACATTGAAGCAATAAGTTTACAATCAGAAATCAGGAGAACTAGGATACTAGTCTGAGGCACTGTACTTTATTCCTGTAGACATTGATTCATGCCCAAATGAAGTAAGAATACATTTTTTTACAACACATCTGTGACACCAGGTATCAGAGTATTGCTGACAAGTGATAACTACTTACATAATAGCCAGAATTAAAGTAAATATACCTACTTAAATAAATATACACACGCACACATTAATATTTTATATAATGGGTTAGCAACACAGTTTGAGTCCCACTGATAATTTAAAAAGATAGCAAGATTATTGGGAAGTATTCCAATATTATGAACAGGATAGGCCATCCAGCCCCATAAGCCTATTCTGCCATTCAATTACATAATGGCTGATCTTGGCCTCAATTCCCTTTCTCCACTACTGTTCCTGTTTACTTTGGCATCGTTGAGAGTCATCTTGCAGGCAAACACTGGCAATTACTCTAAAACTGGGCAAGCTTCAGAGTGAAATAAAACTGGTTTTGCTATCTTACAACTTCTAGTGATCTGAATGAAAAATATTACTTTTTCCAGGTGCATTTCTAGCTACACATACACACAATTGTAATACAAAAAGTACATTGGGACCCTGCTATAATGTGGTCCACATCATGAGACTATGTTATAGGTGAGATTGCATTATAGTGAAGTCATTTCAAAAGCACCAAGCCAGTAGCCTGAATAATAAAAACAAACAAAATGAAGACAATCAATTCAAATAAATTACATTTTATTTCTTCTGGTAAAAGAAATGTGAATATACATGTACAATCGGTCATTACTGAATGGTAGACAAGTGTTGAAGAAATCAGTAATTTTTAACTGTTCACATTTACTCTTCGCCTCTGCCTTTGCTAGATGCAGAATGTTCTGAGGTTGGGTCACACTTGCAGCAGTTGATTTTTCATTGGCTGTCCAACCATCTCAGCGATTCTTCGAGGTAGTGCAGGACTGTATGGGATGATGGCAGTGGCTCAGTCTCAACATTGTTGCCACATTCATCTTCATCAGCTTGCCAGACATCTTGAGGGTTTGGATCCGTACACCGGCCAATATTTGATCATCTGTCATTGTCTCCTTGGTAGCTTCTTGGGCATCAATATTCAGCCATGTATTGATGTTGTCAGTATCTAATTCAGCTCCAAATACAGACCTGGCATTATTTAGATCATGGGCATTAAATTCATCGTAGTCCACAACTCTCTTCCCATTTTCAAGTATGACTTCTTCAGCGAAGCCTTAGAAAAGCTCCTGGTCATTGCTGTTGGCTTCTGTCTCAAATGCAGTGCCGAGAGCCTGTCTCCAGAAGTTTTTGATACAGTTGATTAGCACTTCTTTCTAGCCATGGCCGCATAATGTAGATGCCCTCTTTCATGTTGAGTTTCCTCAGGGAAGTTGTCACATCATCATTATTGTCCACCATTCTCTTGATCAGTCCTCTTCTGTAGTTACATTTGAAGGTCGATATGATGCCTTGGTCAAGGGGTTGAATCTTTGACATTGTGCTTTTCGGTAGATAGATGCATTTCATGTTTTCGTCTTGTGTTTCCCAGTTCAATGGGGGGTGGGTGGGCAGGGCAGTTGTCAAGCAGCAAGATGGCCTTCTTAGGCAGCTTGTTCTGTCTGAGATGTTTTCTGATGTTTAGTACAAATTTATGGTGGAACCAGTCTTCGAAAATTGGTGGTCATTCAGGCTTTGGTGCTACTTGAGTATTGGCATGGCAGTGATTTTAGCTTTAGATGATGGAAGCAGCATGGTTTGGTGAATTTCCGATGACACCGCGTGTCGACCAGTTTTGTTGCAGCAAAGGAGGACTGTCAAATTTGCCTTTATCTGTTTAAATCTGAACATTTTGTTGGTGTTGTTTCTTGTTGCTAGTGTCTTCTGATAACATTTTGTAGTACAGGGCCATCTCGTCGCAGCTGTAGACTTATTCTTCGGTGTATCCTCCTTCATGTGCTATCTTCTTTAATTCAGTGGGAAATAATATAGCAGCTGGCTTGTCTGCAGATTGTTGTTCTCCTCTTATAGTAACTTGCAAAATGCTACATCAGTTCTTAAATCTCACTAACCATCCTTTGCTGGCTCCAAACTCTACTGAGGCTTTGGTATTGCCGTTCATTTGGTGGCAAAACTTCTTCGCCTGAGCTTGAACAGGACAGGATATGGATACGCCCTCAGCTCTCTGCTGGGTCAACCAAGTGTATAGGGCTTTGTTGAGGGGTGTGTTGTTGGCATTTCAGGCTTTCTTTCTTGTTTGCCACCTTCATCCATTTCCATTGATACCTTTCTCAACGTCTCTTCATCTTTAAGCCAACTACGAAGCATTGATTCAACAATCCACTTCTTTGCGAAATGGATGCTGGCATAGGGCGGCACAGTGGCGCAGTGGTCAGCACCACAGCCTCACAGCTCCAGCGACCCGGGTTCAATTCTGGGTACTGCCTGTGCGGAGTTTGCAAGTTCTCCCTGTGACCGTGTAGGTTTTCGCCGGGTGCTCCGGTTTCCTTCCACAGCCCAAGACTTGCAGGTTGATAGGTAAATTGGCCATTATAAATTGCCCCTAGTATAGGTAGGTGGTAGGGGAATTGTGGGGATGTGGTAGGAATATGGTATTAATGTAGGATTAGTATAAATGGGTGGTTGATGGTCGTCACAGACTCGGTGGGCCGAAGGGCCTGTTTCAGTGCTGTATCTATAAAAATAAAAAAATAAAAAATAGTGTCTTCCTTGATCTGAGCAACGATTTTCAGCTTCTTGGGGATGGTGTAAGATTTTCTCTTTTGTGATTCAGTACATATGATTTTGCATTAATCATTGTATGGCTATCAGTGCAATCTGCCCAGTATTTATTCAGAGAAAATAGGCACTTTAGTTAATCATGAGGCTGCCATCTAATTGCGTGGTTCTAAACCATTTGTGGAGCATTTATACTTCAACAATGTTCTGAAATAATGAAGTTACATGAAATTTCTGGGGTCCATGGTGGACCCACACTATACCGGATTCCGCATTATAGTGGACTGTGTTATAGTGGGGTCCCACTGTACATGCTACGATTATGATCATCCTTATTTTTTGATTGAAATTTAATCTTCAGATACAGTAGAATGTTGTTCATCATCCACCAGGAGTTGTGTTACCTGCAGACACTTAATTTTTATACCTTCCTCTAATAGCTGTGAATGAAGGGATACTGTTTAATGAGCACCAGAAGCACTGCACTACAAGTCACTAATAGTCATTCCTCATCTGGATCTAAATGATCAATACTGGCAGGCTGTTGGACCTTGACTGGTTATGCAGCTGAATTGGTTCTTATTTCCCAACGTCCATTTGTATACATTCCAAGAGGACTCCACGGACAAGAGGCCCTGGCTGATTTCTACTGCCCTGCCCAAAGGCATTGCAGTCACCTATAAAGAAATAGGAGCAGGAATAAACCATAGAGCCCCTCGAGCCTGCTCCGCAATTCAATACAATCATGGCTGATCTTCTGCCTGAACTCCACTTTCTGTCAGCTCCCCATATCCCTTAATTCCCTTAGATACCAAAAATCTTTCTATTCCAGTCTTGAATATATATAACAATGGAGCAGCCATAACCCTCTGGGGTACAGAATTCCAAAGATTCACAACCTTGAGTGAAAAGATTTCTCCTCTTCTCAGTCATAAATGATCAACCCCTTATCCTGAGACTGTGCCCCTGTGTTTTGGATTCCCCAGCCAACGGAAACAACCTCTCAGTGTCTACCCTGTCAAGGCCCTTCAGAATCTGTGATGTTTCAAAGAGATCACCTCACATACTGCTAAACTCGAGAGAGTACAGGCCCAAATAACTCTGCCTATCATAGGACAACCCTCTCATCCCAAGACACAATCTAGTGAACCTTCACTGTACTGCCTCCAATGCAAGTACAGTCTTCCTTAGATATGGAGACCAAAACTGCGCAGTGCTCCAGCTGTGGTCTCACCAAAGCCCTATACAACTGTAGAAAAACTTATTTATTGTTGTACTGCAATCCCCTTGCAATAAAGGCCAACATGCTATTTGCCTTCCGAATTGTATGGGCAGAGGGGGGGTGGGGGGGAAGAGAGCGGGGGGGGGGGGGGGGAAAGAGAGCGGGGGGGGGGGGAGAGAGCTGGGGGGGGAAGAGAGCGGGGGGGGGAAGAGAGCGGGGGGGGGGGGGGAAGAGAGCGGGGGGGGGGGGGAAAGAGAGCGGGGGGGGGAAGAGAGCGGGGGGGGGAAAGAGCGGGGGGGGGGAAGAGAGCGGGGGGGGGGGGGGAGAGAGCGGGGGGGGGGGGGAGAGAGCGGGGGGGGGGAAGAGAGCGGGGGGGGGGGAAGAGAGCGGGGGGGGGGGAAGAGAGCGGGGGGGGGGGAAGAGAGCGGGGGGGGGGGGGGGGGAAGAGAGCGGGGGGGGGGAAGAGCGGGGGGGGGGAGAGAGCGGGGGGGGGGAAGAGAGCGGGGGGGGGAAGAGAGCGGGGGGGGGGAAGAGAGCGGGGGGGGGAAGAGAGCGGGGGGGGGAGAGAGCGGGGGGGGAAGAGAGCGGGGGGGGGGAGAGAGCGGGGGGGGGGAAAGAGAGCGGGGGGGGGAAAGAGAGCGGGGGGGGGGAAAGAGAGCGGGGGGGGGGGGAAAGAGAGCGGGGGGGGGAAGAGAGCGGGGGGGGGAAAGTGAGCGGGGGGGGGAAGAGAGCGGGGGGGGGGAAGAGAGCGGGGGGGGGAAGAAAGCGGGGGGGGGAAGAAAGCGGGGGGGGGGAAGAAAGCGGGGGGGGGGGAAGAAAGCGGGGGGGGGGGGGGGGAGAGAGCGGGGGGGGGGGGGGGAAGAAAGCGGGGGGGGGGGGAAGAAAGCGGGGGGGGGAAGAAAGCGGGGGGGGGGGAAGAAAGCGGGGGGGGGAAGAAAGCGGGGGGGGAAGAAAAGCGGGGGGGGGAGAAAGCGCGGGGGGAAGAAAGCGCGGGGGGAAGAAAGCGGGGGGGAAGAAAGCGGGGGGGGGGAAGAGAGCGGGGGGGGGGGGAAGAGAGCGGGGGGGGGGGAAGAGAGCGGGGGGTGTGGAAGAGAGCGGGGGGGGGAAGAGAGCGGGGGGGGGGGAAGAGAGCGGGGGGGGGGGGGAGAGAGCGGGGGGGGGGGGAGAGAGCGGGGGGGGGGGGGGGGGGAGAGAGCGGGGGGTGGGAAGAGAGCGGGGGGGGGGGAAGAGAGCGGGGGGGGGAAGAGAGCGGGGGGGGAAGAGAGCGGGGGGGGGGAAGAGAGCGGGGGGGGGGAAGAGAGCGGGGGGGGGAAGAGAGCGGGGGGGGGAAGAGAGCGGGGGGGGGAAGAGAGCGGGGGGGGGGAAGAGAGCGGGGGGGGGGAAGAGAGCGGGGGGGGGGGGGAAGAGAGCAGGGGGGGGGGAGAGAGCGGGGGGGGGGGGAGAGAGCGGGGGGGGGAAGAGAGCGGGGGGGGGGGGAAGAGAGCGGGGGGGGGAAGAGGGCGGGGGGGGAGAGGGCGGGGGGGGAGAGGGCGGGGGGGGAGAGGGCGGGGGGGAGAGGGCGGGGGGGGAGAGGGCGGGGGGGAGAGGGCGGGGGGGGGGGAGGGCGGGGGGGGGAGGGCGGGGGGGGGAGGGCGGGGGGGGAGGGCGGGGGGGGGGAGGGCGGGGGGGGGAGGGCGGGGGGGGGAGAGGGCGGGGGGAGAGGGGGGGGGGGAGAGGGCGGGGGGGGAGAGGGCGGGGGGGGGAGAGGGCGGGGGGGAGAGGGCGGGGGGAGAGGGCGGGGGGGAGAGGGCGGGGGGGGGAGAGGGCGGGGGGGGGGAGAGGGCGGGGGGGGGGGGGAGAGGGCGGGGGGGGGGGAGAGGGCGGGGGGGGAGAGGCGGGGGGGGAGAGGGCGGGGGGGGGGGAGAGGGCGGGGGGGGAGAGGGCGGGGGGGGAGAGGGCGGGGGGGGAGAGGGCGGGGGGGGGAGAGGGCGGGGGGGAGAGGGGGGGGGGGAGAGGGCGGGGGGGGAGAGGGCGGGGGGGAGAGCGGGCGGGGGGGGGAGAGGGCGGGGGGGGGGAGGGCGGAGGGGGGGAGAGGGATGGGGAGGGCGAAGGGAGAGGGATGGGGGAAGGGAGATGGGCACAGAGAGGGAATAGGGATCGACACTGAGAGGAAGAGAGTGAGAGGGCAGAGAAATAGAAACAGATCAAGATGACTCCTAACAGACAGACATCTATCTGGATTCACTGCATCGCTCAATCATGTGTGTGAGCAGACATTGACTACATGTGCAAGCAAAAACAATACCAGGTAGCTCACTAAATAGGGAGAAATGCATTTTAAATCTGACCATCTTTTGATGGCATTAGGTTTTCTATACATTTTATATACAGATTAACTGCCCCCAGTGACCGTGGTTGAGTCAATAATTTTGTCAAATGCCCATGGTGCAACATGTTGATGCCGATCCCTGCTCAAGTAACAATCCAAAGATTATTACCTTTGAGGTTCTGTGTTTTAATTTGGACCCGAACTCCTCAACTCTCTAAGCAGGACATAATTCCTAGTTCTACCTATGTTATTGGTTCCTATGTGGACCACGACAACTGGATTCTCCCTGTCCCACTCCAAGTTCGTCTGCAGCTGTGAGTACTGTGCAAAGCTCTGGTCGTCATATGATATAAAGAATATCGATAAAGATAATACCAGAAAAGGATGAACAGGCTGGGTCAAGGGTAATGGTGACCTAATAGAGGTCTTTAAAATTATGAAATGCTTTGATAGAATAGACAGATAGAGTTTCCACTTGTAGGGAATAACAAAACTAGAGGCCATCAATATGAGAGTCACCAATAAAACAAATAGGGAATTCAGAAGAAACTTTACCCAAAGTGGTGAGAATGTACAACTTGCTACCATAGGAAGTGGTTGAGGCAAATAGTATAGATGCAGATAAGGGAAGGCTAGCTAAGCATATGAGGGAGAACAGAATAGAGAACTACACTGATCGAGTATGATGGAAGGAGGCTTGAGCGGAGCACAAACACCAGCAAGGACTGGTTAGGAAGAATGGCCATTTTCTATGCTGTATCTTCTATGTAATTATTTGTCAGAACATACTTCCACGAATCATCTCAACTTATCTCATACTCACCTGTCATGTTTTCCCTGTTTGAAAACTTGATTGGAGGCAGTGCTGAGAGTTGAGCATATTGCTGGTTTGTCCTTGAAAGGAAAAGTTAGGCTAAAGACAGGGCAGTGGTTTACGAAGATGAGTGGATTAATGGTCCACTATTGGATATTGATTTTTCAGCCATTACACCTTCGCCCTCTGGACTTCCTTTTAAAGCCAGGAGTTGGCCCCACAAGGAACTACTTGGGTGAGGCCCAAAAGTGTAAAAATAATGTTTCTACAGCTGATCTTGCTGATAGAAACATATTTCCAGCAGTTAGTATCAAGCTGAAAAATGACAATTAAAATACAGGAAAGATATAAACTCAAAGTGTATATATTTGATTAAACAAAAAATCTCAATTGAAACAGAAAATTTCTGTGAACAGGAGGGAAAAAAAAGGGGAGTTCAGATGGCTGTATATAACGGGAGTCAGGAAGGTCAACTAACTACTAAAACAACAGAAATTTAAGAAAGGTCTCATCAGGTTATATGCCCCAGTACACAATGTTCGACATCTTGTTGGGGAGATTGACTTGATAACCAAGACTCCTCTTCTTTTTTTTCTTCTTTGGCCTCCTTATCTCGAGAGACAATGGGTAAGCGCCTGTAGGTGGTCAGTGGTGTGTGTGGAGCAGCGCCTGGAGTGGCTATAAAGGCCAACCAAGACTCCATATTTCGGGTTTCATAGACATCCAAATTTAGTTTTTTTAGTTTTAGAGATACAGCACTGAAACAGGCCCTTCGGCCCCACCGAGTCTGTGCCGACCATCAACCACCCATTTATACTAATCCTACACTAATCCATATTCCTACCACATTCCCACCTGTCCCTATACTTCCCTACCACCTACCTATACTAGGGACAATTTATAATGGCCAATTAACCTATCAACCTGCAAGTCTTTGGCATGTGGGAGGAAACCGGAGCACCCGGAGGAAACCCACGCAGACACAGGGAGAACTTGCAAACTCCACACAGGCAGGACCCAGAATTGAACCTGGGTCGCTGGAGCTGTGAGGCTGCGGTGCTAACCACTGCACCACTATTTAGCAGGTGGAATCGCTCTATTAACAGCATTAATGATAACTGAACTTAGTGCCCGACTTCATAGCCTCAATTTTAATTCTCCCTGCCTGTCTGAAACCAGGCGAGGGGGGTAGCTAAAATATGGGGGGAGGACTTAGCCACTCCTTTTCCTTCCTGATCTGACTGAGTGTAATGCTGCCTGAAGCTGATGGATATTCAAGTATGCAGATCGGGCTCCCATGATATCACCTGGGTTCGATCTGCAATTTTAACCTGAGGCCTCCGCATGGAGCAATGGCAGCTTCCTTGTCAGCCAAACCTACCAGGAACAGGAGCCAGGGCTAGAAGAGAAACAATATGCCAAGTTTTCTTTTTAAAACAAAGCGTTGCCTTGTAGGCCAGGAAGCATCAGTGCTTCTCTGGACCCCTCAAGGAAGCCTTAGGGCTCCCCTGCTCCAGGACCCCCATCCTCCTCTAGTCTGTGATTTCCCAGGCACCCCATTCCATTAACCCAAGTACCAGGGTCTGTTCACTCTAGCCCCGAGCAGCTGCATCCAACTGGAATAATGTTAAAGGCTGGGCATCTACCAGACAACTTCTTGGCCATTTTGATGGTGTGTAAATGAACTTCACCATTACAATTGGTTTGGTCTCTACATCAATCTTGCTTGGAGCTACATCGCCCACATTGGGGCTCTCCTTCACTGTTTCCGAACTTCTGTTAAAATTAGAGCCCATAACTTCTGTAAGGGATCATAGTTTTTTATGCTTGTACAAACAGAGCTTTAGTTACAATAGGCAAGCATGTCCCCACAACAGGATTCAAAATATCCCAATATTACCCCTTTTTATTCAAATGGCCTCTTTTTTATTTTCACATCAAGTTCTGAAAATCTTTCGACTGATCATCTTAATGAGTTTCCTTTCACACTTTCACAATTTGTGCCCAGATGACTCAGTGGCTATTCTCATTATTGTTACATGGAGAGGCTTGTTTGCAAGCTTCTTTTCACCTTGAGGTTCATCAAGGGGAGGAATTAGAACTCGACACCAGACCAGCAGATTTTAACTATACTAAAATTATCCCTTTTTCTTTTCTGAACAGTGCAATAAATTTAGCACACAAAATCTTTGGAAGTTCTTTTTAAATTGCTGAAGGTTCACATGCCTTTCAACAAAATGGGTGTACTGAATTTGTTACTGTAGCAATGTACTGCAATTTTTTGTGTTCAAGTAAATAGGCTGCCTTTTGTAAACTTAAGTTTCTCCTCTTTTGCTCATTGGGCCCCTTCTCATCTTGTACACACCACCAAAAGGATCGGCAGCAACTTGTTCACTTCTCATGGTTACTCAAAAACTGGGTACTGAGAGATCTGTTAGTGCAGCTCACTGACAATCCCTTCCCTAGCAGGGGAGAAATGCCATCCCCAGTTTGTTACTTTCCCACGCAGACCAAAATTGGAAATTCAGCAATGTGTAGGGACTACACATATCCTATCATTCCATGACATAATCTGCAGCAATGGTGCATCAACATACTACTTAGAATATACCATGTAGCACATGACTGTAACAAAGCCACAGAAAGTGGCTAAAAATGAATTTAAAAATTTTAACATTTTGCCAAAATACGTAAATCATCACTAACCTCATTCCCTTCTCTGATCACCAACTCAGACTTATCCAGCTGCCCATATCATATCTCACACCAAGCATCGCTCACACTCATTGACCTACAATGGCTCCCAGCCCCCCACCACTACAATGACTGAAATTTTGTTTTCCTTTTGTTCAAGTCACTCATGACCTTAGCCTTTCTATCGCTGTAATCCTTTCCAATGCTACAAGTTCCTCCATCTCAGCTCCTCTTGGTCTGGCCTCACATACCAATTCCCTGCCCACCATTGGAGGCAACCTCTTCAGCTGTCTAGGTCTCACCTTTAAATCTTTCTGCCTCTTTCACCTCCTTTAAGCACTCTCCCTTATTGCACTGCAGGGTTTTGGTCACCCCATTCTCATCAATTCTTTGGTTCAGGGCTGTTTTTACTCACTGGCATACTTTTCTATGCTACATATGCTATAAAAATGCAAGCTGCTTTTGTTATACTTATGGTACAGCATATCAAACTCAGATTTATAATATAAAACCTTATTAAGGGCAAAATTTACCATATAATAAATAAGACTGCATGGATTGTCACCCACAATATATCTCACCTCATTGTCTGATTCCACAAGTACTTGATCGTATTCACTAAGGGCAACTAAAAACATAATAGACGTCACATTTTCAAAGCAGTGAATCCATTTTCTTCGCTCTGACCGCTGACCCCCAACATCAACCATTCTGAAAAATCAATGCAACACCAAACTGTATGTGAACCAGGCCAGAAAGTCATGAAAATTTTGGAGAGTTAGTCAATCTATCAGATATGCTGCATAATAGATGAGAGGTCTTTCACATTTTAATGTACATGCATTTGGCTAAGATTTATATTATTAATAAAACACTAGCTCAGTGTAGTAAAATCATTTTAAGTCATATTTATTACGTGCAGAATTTACATGAACCTTAGCCATTTTTGCTAGGCAAATGATGACATACTGAAATGCATAATCTACATTTCAGTTCATCCAGTGATTTTTGCATTTAATGAACACATATTAGAATATATACAGTTACTTTAAAGAACACAAACAGCATTTAAGAAAATGTTTTAAATAAATATTGCTTTCAAATATTGTTCATAGATTTATGAAGCATGCACTTTCCATTTTGTTCCAATCATCTCTACATCTTTACAAATATGAAATTCAGTTTACATCATGCTCAAAGAGTTCCTGAAAATGGAAGTTTTTTGTCCAAGTTGTAAAAACTGTTACTGTCTTTCAGTAACTTTCTTCTACCTGAAAATGACGGTTTGTAAGTCGAAGGGGTATTCAATGATCCCTGTTGTTGGGACTCGCACTCTAAGCACATCCTGTTGAGTGGGTAGATAGGTAGGTTCTGCTATACGGTCCAAGTCTTTAAGATAGCTACAGACAGGGAGAAACAACAGGAATGCAAAGACTGTGACACTGGAGAGGGAAGAGTGGGGGGGGGGGGGGTGGGGGGGGGGGAATAGAAAGGGGATGTTGTGGTGATCACCATTCTTCCTGTCTGTAAGAATCATGGTGAATTCCCCAAGATGGTACCACATATTCACGGTGGTGATATGGGATAGTTACTTACACCTACTCCTCACCAGATTGTGCCACTTTCCCAAGAACGCAGAGTGCATTTTCCCAGTATTCCTTTAATACAGAATTCCTGAAAATTGTGCTTCTTAAATAAAGAAACATTATTTTCATTGAATTGGTAAGACTGTCTGAAGGATGAATTTGTACAGTACTTAGATAATTCCTAAAAAGTATTTTTTAAATTTTTGCCTCTGACACTACCCTATAACTACTACTTAGAAATAAATTCATTTACTGGTAGTGTATGTCATCATATTAAACCAGAAAATACTGGGAAGACACAACTTCTGCTACCCAGGAAATTTACAACAGGCCCCAATCAGTACCTGAAGATTATATTCTCCAGATCAAATGGATACTCAATGATGCCAGTTGTGGGCACTCGAACCCGCAGCACATCCTGTGAGTTGGCTGATAACCTGATGCTGATATACGATCAATATCACTAAGGTAGCTGTGAAATAAGAAAGAAAATTAAATATGATGCATAGGCTTCTCAAATGGAGTGCCATGATTTATTTGAGGAAAGCAAAATACTGAAAAGATTCAGCAAAAATTAAAACAAATACATATCTATAGATTTTTTTTTAAATGAATGAACAGATCCCTTGTGGTGTTGCTCATGAGAGGGAAGATATGCTCTTCACCAATTTACAATACCATATTTTAACAGGGCTATCAATTTAGTGATTGAATCAGTGAAATTGGTGCTTTCAAATTCCACAATTATGTACATATTTCTGTAAGTATAAATCAGTGATCTTGTTTCTTATAACTTTCTTAAATTGTGCAGCTCATTTTCTTTTAAAAAAAAATAAAAGTTCAAGACTCAGAGGAAGGTGATAAAGATCAAACTGGTAAGAGCAGCATGAAGCAGAAATCTTGTGATTTGGTACTTTAGGAAGGATGTGAAGGCATCGGAGTGAGTACAGAAAAGATTCACAAGAATGGTTCCAGGGATGAGGAACTTCAGTTATGGAGATAGATCGGAGAAGTTTTCTTGGGAGAAGAGAACGCTGAGAGGTGATTTGATAGAGGTATTCAAAATCATGAGAGGTCTGGACAGAGTAGATAGAGAGAAACTGTTCCCACACATGAAAGGATCGAGAATGAGAGGGCACAGATTCAAAGTATTTGGGAAGAAAAGCAAAAGTGACATGAAAAAAAACTTTTTCACGCAGCGAGTGGTTAAGGTCTGGAATGTGCTGCCCGAGAACGTGGAGGAGGCAGGTTCAACTGAAGCATTCAAAAGGGAATTAGAAAGTTATATGAAAAGGAAGAATGTGCAAGGTTACGGGGAGAAGGTGGGGGAATGGCACTAAGGGAATTGCTCTTTCAGAGAGCCAGTGCAGACACGATGGGCTGAATGGCCTCCTTCTGCGCTGCAACGATTCTGTGATTCTGGTAGTTTTTGAGTACTAGCAGATGGAGAAAACAAAGTTTAAAAGCATTGATGGAAAGGGATTATTCATTCAGGAGCACTCCTGTTGGGCTAACTAAAATCTAATATTCTGGGAAATTGTGCACATAGCATATACTCGAACTGCAGAATATACCTCCAGATACACAATTAAAGCTCTGGGCAAATATATCATTTTCAAGATTACAATTATGGGAGGTGGTGAGACTTCATGTAAAAGCTTCATTGAAGGTTTTAAAAGACAAAATATATTTCAATGGGTGAACTGCATTACATAATCCTGCAATACGTAATTTTTTGAAACTTATTTTGGAGATGAGAAATTTCAATTACTAAGGGAATAATTACAGATGAAATTTATTGTGAATGTCTTCACCACTTTATTTTTGCCTGTTAGTCGTTACCCACCTCTTCAATTCTGATTTATTGCTGTTTTACATACAAGCAAAGCGAACAAAGTCTGATGGTAAAAGTGACAGTAAAGTGTTACACAAAATGCAACATTTACAGGAATTCCACACTGTACACATGACTCAAGATATTACTTGCTCATCTCCTAGAACATTGCACATAGAAATTTCGACAAGTTTTATCAAAACGATACAGGTAAACAAAGCAGAACAGCTAAGTAGGCACCACAGAATTTTTAAATTAATAGAGCACCAGGCACCAATGGATCAATAAATTGATAGAACAAAAGGTACAAGGAAATTAATAAATGAAGCCAGCAGTGGGCGCCAGTCAAGTACAAAAGGGGACACTTGAATTAATAAATTCCTAGCATTATGGGCATGCCAACAAATTGTTCAAAATTCAAATTGGGTACGAATGGTGTATGTTTAATCTTCTATGAACATAATGACCATGGTTGCAGCATAATATACAGTCTGACAGCTCTACTGTTAACAGATCAAAGAAAAGGAATTCAAGGCACGATATGCAGTACCTCACTCCAAGGACAGAATTTTATGTTGGGCAGGAGGCCCCGCCCACTGGCCAAAAAGTCAGGGAGCAAGCCTGCCTCCGCCGGGCCTGGGAGCCTCGCTGTAATTGTACCTGCCACAGGCCCTTTGTGGCCTCAGGTGGGCCTCCGCTCCTCTGGAGCAGTGGCCACTGCTGGGACTGCAGCCAGGGAATGGAACAAGAGGGACAACAGCCCCGGAAAAAAGTTACGTTTGTGGGGCCTTGCATGGGACAATCGGCTGGGCCCTGGCAAGGCCCGGGCGGGGGGGGCGGCGTGGCAGGATGTAGTTCAGTGGGGGCAGTTACGCCGTGGGGGGGGGGGGGGGCGCGGTTTCCGTGCAGCACAGAGTGCTTGATCAGGAGGGCCCCTCCAGCCTGCACGGAGACAACCAAGTTTTACTTAAGGACCTTAATTGGCCTTGGGCGGATGGGCCATTTCTTGCTGCCGCCGTCCCTCGTAAAATTGCAGCAGGGGCAGGAAGGCGATGGGAATGGCACTGCCCGCCTTCCACTCAATCTTACAGTACCGCCGCCTCTTACCCATTCCTACTGGTTGGGGGGGGGGGGGGGAAACACATAAAACTCCAGCCCAAGAGTCCCATATATCATCATAACCTGGAACATTAAATGAAGCAGTCCAGTCTTTTAGAAGGCAGCTGAATTGTTCTGATTGTCAGCTTGATATTCTTTGGAAACTACATCACTGAAGCATGCGTCTGGCGATGTCTGTTGGTCATGGTTTCTGTTTTAAGAGTGAGTCATGCTACAAAATCTTGGCAGTCTGAAACCAAGCAATGTGATTGCACCAGGCACAATTGGCTCACTCTCCAGATATTTTACTCAAAAAAAAAAGCCAAAAAGGATTAGGAAATCAAAGAGTCATCAAGGAACCCATAACACGATAACGTTTTGAAACTAATCAGACAAATATTTAGTCTTCCTGACATAAGTTGTTTTATCTATGAAACTACAGCTCACGTTCGTCATCAGATTTATATGCACTTTATGAATAAGTTTTTTTTTAAGAGATACAGCACTGAAACAGGCCCTTCGGCCCACCGAGTCTGTGCCGACCATCAACCACCAATTTATACTAATCCTACACTAATCCCATATTCCTACCACATCCCCACCTGTCCCTATATATTTCCCTACCACCTACCTATACTAGGGGCAATTTATAATGGCCAATTAACCTATCAACCTGCAAGTCTTTGGCATGTGGGAGGAAACCGGAGCACCCGGAGGAAACCCACGCGGTCACAGGGAGAACTTGCAAACTCCGCACAGGCAGTACCCAGAATCGAACCCGGGTCCCTGGAGCTGTGAGGCTGCGGTGCTAACCACTGCGCCACTGTGCCGCCCCTATTTCAAGTGTGATGGAATCCATGGTTGCAAAGCTTGTTCTTTTTTTAAGACCCTAACTGAGAGGGAAACTAGAATTGAGACAGAAACTAGAACTGAAACAGAAAGGTAAAACAAAACCGAAACAGAAGCTGAAAAAACAACTTCAGATTTCCAGGGAAACCGACACTGGTTAGAACCAGATAAAAGCAGTCAGAATCCTCCCCACACCAGGCAGATCAGGCAGGAGTGGAGCGCTGGCAAGCAGAAGAAAGTGACACCTGAATCCAGGAGCTCTTTCTTTAACTTAGGGTAGCCGGCTAACCAGACCCAGCCATACAGTGCACAGGTTGTCACTGAAAAACTCAGATAAAGGGAAGATTGGTAAATCCACGACATCAAGACTGTCGTGAGCAGAACTGAGAAGTTCTGGAGAAGTGCATCTTGTGGTGAAGACCACACCCGTGGAGTTCAGATTGAGAGGGAACTGCTATCGGAAGGAGAACAGCAGCTAAATCCTTGAAGAAAAGAGCTGAAAATCTACCTGAGTAACTTCCAAGTTGTGAAGCACTGTGTGACTGTAATTGTTGCCATGTATGTTGGGTGCACTGCCCAGTGAAACCATGAGACCAATCTCTGTTGTATGTATTAAGTTGTAATTTGTAATATATATATATATATATATATATATATATAGACTGTGATCTGTCTTGTTTCATGTTTAATTCATGTTGATTTTGGTTTGAGTGTTAAAGTAAAATTTATAAAAGTGAAATCTGTTCATTTAGTTTGGCATCCTATATTTGGGTCAATAGGTGGATTCAATTCTTTTCACTTGTTGGTGGTCTCCACAGGGTTCATAACAAAAGTGAACGCAGCTTACAAGAGTAGGTGTAGATGCATCTTCTGAATTGAAGCAGACTCTGTTCTCAGAAAACACCATTAAAAAAAATTGTATATCAGAGTGATGAAGTGCATTGAAAATTCTCAGCTCTCATCACTGTGGTAGACGCTAAGGAGAGGCCAAGTGCTTTCCCCTAGGGAATGAAAACAATGCAGCCATCTTCCATGGATTACGTTTGTATATCTCAACTAATTATTTGTGTTGCACTGATTTGCCTGTTCTCACATTCATTGTTGATGCACAACATTGGGAGAAAAAAAGATTGGTTTAATCTCTTAAGAGGAAATTAAACGACTGACCTACAGATTTATTTTTTTAATTCATTATGGGCGTCACTGGCCAGGTCAGCATTTATTGACCATCCCTAATTGCCCATTAGAAGGTGGTGGTGAGATGCCTTCTTGAACTGCTGCAGTCCATGTGGGATAGGTAAACCCACAGTGCTCTTAGGAAGGGAGTTCCAGGATTTTGACCCAGCTACAGTGAAGAAATGGTGATATAATTCCAAGTTAGGATGGTGTGTGGCTTGGAGGGGAACTTGCAGGTGGTGGTGTTCTCATGCATCTGCTGCCCTTGTCCTTCTAGGTGGTAGAGGTACATGTATATGTGTTACAAAGAGCATAACATTCTGAATAATGCACTCAGTATATCTGTTGATGATTTTGGAAATGCTACTTTGGTTGGATATTCATAAGAGTATCAATGGACAATGGTGTCCAAGCTTCATATCTCAGTTAGGAACCCAAGACAGGTAGTGGTAAGGGGCGGGGGGAACTATTTAAATAAAGGGCAGGGGGGTGTGGGAGGAATAACATTTGTCAGTTTTCTTGAAATTACATAGACATTTGCATGAATATAATTTAAATTAGAAATCCAAACAATGCTTAAAGAAAAAAACTCATGAAAGAAAGCAAGGATAGAGAAAATTTTGCAAATGAATCAGTATATGGTGAAAAGCTTGTACAGTAGAAACAATGGCCATGAAATAGAAGGCCCATATTTTTAAAGTGTATAACTTTTTTCAGTACAAGATAGATCTGAATTTCAGGGATATTGAATCATCTGGAGATTGCTGAACTTTTGTAGGTGTTTTGTTTTAAAAGGAAGGTCAACAAAAGGTAAACAATTACTGGAAAACATGTGATTTTAAGTAAACACAGCAGGTGTTCTAACCTTTCTTTGAAGAATCCCTGCTCTTGAAAAGCAAAAGCCTGTATGAAGTTGTACTATTGCCTCCTGTATTCTGAAGACATCCTGAATGTTTGCAGAAACCTTGCATCTTTAAAAGGACTTTGCATCGAATGTGTGAGAACTAAAACCTTTGTTGCTGCACACCTGCTGTAAGACCTATGTGAAGCCTTCGGTAGTTGAATTTCTTTGAACGCCTACCCAAGCAGACCGTTTATCAACGTTGCCTGGAAAGATTCTGAGTGGCAGCCACCTATTTGACTTTGGGACACCTCACCAAAACAAAGGGCTTCTATATCTGCTTCTCTGCAGTCTAATTTTTTTTATTCCTTCTATTTTTTTCTAACAGCTGTAAACAGAAATCTTTTTTTCCCCCCGGGTTAACCGGTTGTGCACATGAGTGTGTGTGTGATGGCTAGGATAAAAAATACGGGGTTTTAATATTTTAATTCACGTATACATTTACTTCATTGTTGGTTAAGACTTGGTTGATAATAAACGGATAGTTCTGTTGTTTATTAAAGAAACCTGTTTAGTGTGCTTTATTCTGGGGACAAATAGAGCATCTAATTGACTGTTTCGGTAAGTGGGAAAATTTATTGATTTGTTGTGACCTGTGGAGTAGTGGGACTAAATTAACAGTGCACTCCTCCGTCTCGGTCGTAACAACCCTCAGACCAATTTGAAGAATTACACAACAAGATGGCATCAGACAGGATCTCTCAAAAGTTGAATGGGAGAGGCTGTTTACAGGTAAAGGGACGTCTGGCAGGTGGGAGGCTTTTAAAAGTGAGATAGGAAGAGTTCAGGGCTGGCATGTTCCTGTTAGATTGAAGGGCAAGGCTGGCAAATTTAGGGAACCTTGGTTGACGAGGAATATTGAGGGTCTGGTCAGGACAAAGAAGGAGGCATATGTCAGGTATAGGCAGCTAGGATCAAGCGAGTCCCTCGAGGAGTATAAGGGATGTAGGAGTACACTTAAGAAGGAAATTAGGAGGGCAAAAAGGGGCCATGAGATTTCCCTGGCAGATAAGATAAATGACAATCCTAGAAGATTCTATAAGTATATAAGAGTAAAAGGGTAGCTAGCGAGAGAGATCAGTGTAGTAATCTGTGTGTGGAGCCACGGGAAATGGCGAGGTCTTAAATGAATACTTCTCGTCTGTATTTACCATGGAGAAGGTCATGGAAGCTAGTGAGTTCAAGGGAGGGAACAGCGATATCCTGGAGCACATCAACATTACAAAGAAGGTGGTATTGGAGGTTTTTAAGCGCATTAAGGTGGATAAATCCCCAGGGCCCGACCAAGTGTATCCTAGGATGCTATGGGAAGCAAGGGAGGAGTTTGCTGGAGTCCTGGCAGAGATTTTCGTATCATCGTTAGCCACGGGTGAGGTACCGGAAGACTGGAGGATAGCGAATATTGTGCCTTTATTTAAGAAGGGCAGCAGGGATAAGCCAGGGAACTACAGGCCGGTGAGCCTTACATCAGTGGTGGGAAAGTTATTGGAAGGGATTCTGAGAGACAGGATTTATATGCATTTGGAAAGGCAAGGTCTGATTAGGGATAATCAGCATGGCTTTGTGCGTGGGAAATCATGTCTCACGAATTTGATTGAGTTTTTTGAGGTGGTGACCAAGAGGATTGACGAGGGCAGAGCGGTGGATGTTGTCTACATGGACTTTATCAAGGCCTTTGACAAGGTCCCACATGGTAGGCTGGTCCAGAAGGTTCAAACACACGGGACCCAGGGTGAGCTAGCCAACTGGATCCAAAATTGGCTTGGTGATAGGAGGCAGAGGGTGGTAGTGGAGGGTTGTTTTTCAGATTGGAGGTCGGTGACCAGCCGTGTGCCACAGGGATTGGTGCTGGGCCCTCTGTTGTTTGTCATATATATTAATGACTTGGATGTGAATGTAGGGGGCATGATTAGTAAGTTTGCAGATGACACCAAAACTGGTGGTATAGTGGACAGTGAAGAAGGTTGTCTAAGGTTACAACAGGATATAGATAAATTGGGAAAGTGGGCAACGGATTGGCAAATGGAATTTAACACAGACAAGTGCAAAGTGATGCATTTTGGGAAGTTAAACCAGGGCAGGACATATAGTGAATGACAGGGCCCTGGGGAGTGTTGTTGAGCAGAGACACCCCCTTGGGCTGCAAGTACATAGTTCCCTGAAAGTGGCAACACAGGTAGACAGGGTGGTGAAGAAGGCGTATGGCATGCTTGCCTTCATCGTCCGAGGCACTGAGTACAAGAGTTGGGACATCATGTTACAGTTGTACATAACGTGGTTAGGCCGCATTTGGAGTACTGTGTGCAGTTTTGGTCACCGCACTACAGGAAAGATGTGATTAAGCTAGAGAGAGTGCAGAAAAGATTCACAAGGATGTTGCCTGGTTTGGAGGGCTTGAGTTATAAAGAGAGATTGGATAGGCTGGGTCTGTTTTCCCTAGAGCGAAGGAGGCTGAGAGGGGACATGATAGAGGTATATAAAATTATGAGAGGCATAGATAGGGTAGATAGCCAGTGTCTGTTTTCCATGGTAAGGGTGACTAAAACTAGAGGGCATAGATTTAAGGTGAGAGGGAGGAGGTTTAAAGGGGATCAAAGGGGTAAATTTTTCACACAAAGAATAGTGGGTATCTGGAATGAGCTGTCAGAGGAGGTGGTGGAGGCAGGAACAGTAGCAACGTTTAAGAGGCATCTGGACAGGTACTTGAATGAGCAAGGCATAGAGGGATATGGAATGAATGCAGGCAGGTGGGATTAGTTTAGATAGGCATTATGGTCAGCATGGACGCGGTGAGCCGAAGGGCCTGTTTCTATGCTATACGACTCTATGTAAGATTTCACATTCAAGACTAATTATAACTAAAAAAAAATTCCCATGAACCAAATAGTACTTTCTAAGGATCTGATTCCTTTCTTTGTAATCTGGGGTATTTTCTTTAGTTGTTAAAATACTTGAAAACCTCACACTCCACTTTTACGTTACACAGTCCTTTTTGATGGTGAAATCCTTTGCAGTTACAAGTCCCAAACTCCTCCCAATAGCAATGGGTCAGATCTCAGAAACCTTTTCAAAAATTGATGTCCTCTTCACTCACTTCTCTGAGCACTTTTGACCTGGTCTTCTACTTACCTGCAAGCTTCATCCTTCAAAGCAATCAAGTCTTTGCAGCCTTTTGCTGTATCAGGCTTCTGAGAGCAGGTGTCCCCATCTCTCTTGAGGCTGCAACTGCTGGTTGTCTTCCTTACAGCCTGCTCTGAAGCTGCAGCCACTGGGTTCCGTTCTTACAGTCTGCCTTAAGGCAGTTTCTTCTCTTACAGCTTGTCTGCCTTCAGAAAATCTGTTAAATTCATCTGGACTCAAAAGTCCAGTGGTGTGATCTGTTCCAATATGCAGAGCCCAGAAGTCTAGCTTCACAGAGACACCTGGGCCTTCCATTGTTCCCAGCTGTGAACAGCTGCTTGGTACATCTACAACTTCAGAATCACTGACTCTGTTTTACGACCCACAAGTCTGGGAGGGTGAAATCTATTGTTCTTCAGGCGTTACCCCTGCAGTCCTTTTTCAAAAAAGTTGTCTTTGATCTGTCTTGTCCTTTAGCAGAGAGGATGCATGGTCACCTGATCTTTCGGGCTCCATCTTCAACTTTTAAAAAATCTCAATTTTTAAAACATAATCATGTTACAAAGTTCAGCATTCATAACACCTTCACTCTAAAAACAGAAGTCATGACTGTAGTAATGATGGTTCTTACAACATAGTAACATATAACCTTGTAAACATTTCCATTATTATTTTACACTTTACACAGGTGCCAACAATATTTTATAATTGAGATGTTTTCCTCCATTATACCCCTTCTTTAAATTCTGGGTAAAGCATCAGCAATTACATTGTTCTTTCCTGCAACCTATATAATCTTTAGGTAAATGGTTGCAACATTAAACTCCACCAAAATAATCTGGCATTCCTTGTTTTGAACTCTTCTAGAAACCTTAAAGGATTATGATCGGTGTAAACTGTTTGTTTTGGATGGAATTATGAGAACTGAAACCCCAGTTCTTTTCCCTTTACTGTTCTTAATCAGTGTGTTTTTGCCAAGGAAGGTTACTTAACCTCTGAGTGTACGGTCAGTTTTGAATAACAAGCAGCATGCTTTTTGTGGGTTTAAATAAAGAGGACTATTTTTATTCACACGTTCGCCGAAAGTCTAACCGTGTCACTTACTCACCACTCACACACATATACATACTTGAGAAAGAAAGCCGTTAAAAAGGATAGTGCACTTTTACATATTACAAGCAAAGGAAACGTTCCTAAGTCACGCGATCTGGCTTGTCTTGCAAACAGGCGGGCATTGCGGGCCCGGTAAAGAAGGCGTTTTCACTCCTGAAGCATATTTAAGTGGATTCGATAGCCGGAGTTATATATCGAAGTCGTTGCAGGATTCTCTCGAAGAGGTGGATTTTCAGCAGGTCATGAAGTTAGTTGCTTGTAGTCTCATTAGTAGGAGGTTGGTTTTCTGTACTGGTGGACTTGAAAAGTAACAGGTTCAGAAACTTTTAAGATGTTACAGTCTCAAGTTCTTTTAAGGCACAATGGTACTGCCTTGTCTGCTTGCTGCTTTTTCTGCAGTCTGTATTTTAGCGTTTCAAAAGGAGACCAACATGGCTGCCCCACCGTGTGGCTTCTCTCAGTTCCTTTTCCAAATATGGTGGGTGTCAAGGTTGATTTGACCCATCCTGGTTTATTGTTCTAAGACAGGGGAGTCCAACCTTTTCGCGAGGGGCTGCAATACACATTTAGCCCTACATAGGGGGCCGGTGAGCAAATTTTGGAAAGATAAAGGCATTAGAAATGGGGCATACTGCGTATAAAAAATTACTAACCTGTTTTTCAACAATTCCTCCCTTCGCCCACCATGCATCAGGAGTGGAAACACTGCCACACGGTGCGGCCTCACACTCTGAATCACGCATCACCTTCCTCTGCCTGCTCACACCATCCCACCCACTGTCTTTGCCTGCTCACACCATCCCCCTCCCCCCCACTGTCCCTGCCTGCTCACACCATCCCCCCCCTCCCCCCCACCGGCTCTGCGTGCTCACACCATCCTCCACCTCTGTCTCTGCCTGCTCACACCATCCTCCACCTCTGTCTCTGCCTGCTCACACCATCATCCCCCCCCCCACCGTCTCTGCCTGCTCACACCATCCCCGCCCCTCCCCCCCACCGGCTCTGCATGCTCACACCATCCCCCACCTCTGTCTGCCTGCTCACACCATCCCCCACCTGTCTCTGCCTGCTCACACCATCCCCCACCTCTGTCTCTGCCTGCTCACACCATCATCCCCCCCCCACCGTCTCTGCCTGCTCACACCATCCAATCCCCCCCTGTCTCTGCGTGCTCACACCATCCCTCCCCGCCACCGTCTCTGCCTGCTCACACCATCCCTCCCCCCGCCACCGTCTCTGCCTGCTCACACCATCCAATCCCCCCCTGTCTCTGCGTGCTCACACCATCCCTCCCCGCCACCGTCTCTGCCTGCTCACACCATCCCTCCCCCCGCCACCGTCTCTGCCTGCTCACACCATCCAATCCCCCCCCGTCTCTGCGTGCTCACACCATCCCTCCCCCCCACCGTCTCTGCCTGCTCACACCATCCCCCCCCCCGCCACCGTCTCTGCCTGCTCACACCATCCCCCCCCCCCGCCACCGTCTCTGCCTGCTCACACCATCCCTCCCCCCCACCGTCTCTGCCTGCTCACACCATCCCTCCCCCCCACCGTCTCTGCCTGCTCACACCATCTCCACCCCCCCCCCACCGCGTCTGCCTGCTCACACCATCCCTCCCCCCCACCGTCTCTGCCTGCTCACACCATCTCCACACCCCCCCCACCGCGTCTGCCTGCTCACACCATCCCTCCCCCACCGTATCTGCGTGTTCACTCCCCCACCTCCCGTCTGTGTGCTCACATCCCCCCCCCCGGTCTGTGTGCTCACACTATCCACCACCCCCATTGTCCCTGCATGCTCACACCAACCCTTCCCCACCCACTGTCTCTGTGCATTCACTCCCCCACCTCCCTTGTCTGTGTGCTCATGCACCACCCCCACCCCGGCTCTGTGCTCACACCCCCCCACCGTCTCTGCGTGCTCACACCTTTCAATGGCTCCCCAGGCAAAGGCAACGACACGAACACCTCGTCTCCAGGATGCAAACTACATGCCTTAGCTGTTCTATCTGCTTGCTGAGAATTCTTGAGATGTCTTCTGGCCACCTCACAAGTTTTAGAGAATCTCTCTCGAAATTCTGACACACAACCCAAGAGAGTTGTTTTCTCTTCCTGAGCCAAAAATCTCTCCTTCATGAGTTTAAGGGGACCCCTAACCTCATGCCCAAAGACCAATTCAAATGGAATGAAACCAGTGGACTCATTTGGTGTGTACCTGGTGACAAATAATAAAAATGATATCCCCTTATCCCAATCATAAGGATATTAATCTGTTAATTGTGTATCAATTGTTTGATTATATGCAGGTGGAGGGTGTTAATTGGGGTCTTACTTGAGCATTAATAAGCAGATAGTTACTGACACTGATGGAGGGTTCGAGTGAGGAGCTATATGTTTGTAATTCCTTTACTCTGTACAATAAATGTGAAACTGAGTAAAGATAGGCTCCAGCATTATCCTTCCATGTCAAGCTTTCTGGAGTTTAACAAAGGATACTCAAAATAATGAGCCTTTATCATACTTTTTAGGGTTTGGTGATATCTTCCCAAAACACCTTGTGACTGTGGGTGATAAGCAGGCAATTTCAGCTGTTTCACTCCCAAATTACTCATGACCTCTTGAAATACCCTGACATGAGCCCTGGTCTGACTGAATTTCTTTTGGCTTTCCTTATTTAGTCAAAAACTGACTTAACCCCTCAATCACAACTTTTGCTGTTTTCTTGTTCAAAGGTATTGCCTCTGGAAACCTAATGGACAAATCCACAATGGTTAGGAGAAACTTGTACGGGTAAGTGCCCACCACAATTCACAAGAACTCTACTAAATGGTTCATCAAAAGCAGCTGTCGATATCAATGGGATTGGCTTAATCCTAGGCTGTGTCTTCCCAACTACCTGACATGTATGGCAAGTTCTGCAAAATTCAATCACATCCTTATACAAGTCTGGCCAATAAAAATGCTGTTTTATCCTGACCTGAGTGTTTCGAATACCCACATGACCTGCCACTGGGATCTCATTGGCAATTCTCAAAATCTTATTGCAGTACCCCAAGGGAACAACAACCTCAAGAACTAGCCCAATCCTCATCAGCAGGTCTCTGAGAGGCTTCCACTTTCTCATTAGAATGTCATTCAAGGATCTTTTCAGTTTCAGCCTCAGCTCAAGCCATTTGAGACAAACTACTTCAATCAGGCTCTGTCTGTCTGTTGTGTCTCAAAGACAACCTGCTAAAACAATTTACCATTGCTAGCGTTGGAGCCTTTTCCACCAACATCCCCATCCAAATCCTTGGAAAAAAGTCTCAGCCAACCAAACACCCGAGTTGTCCTCCACAATAACTGAATCCTTCTCATCTTGTTTAATCTTGTCATTACACAGTCTGGGAATATCCCTGGAAATTCCTCCTCCAAAACTACCGGAGACACCAATACCTTATCCCCAGCTAAACCATTCCCCAGGAACAAATTCACCCTTTCAATAAGAAAATCCAGGACGATTCCTACTGTTACTGGACAGGTGACTAAATCAAATTGCAAATTAACCTTATGAAATGGAACGGATAAATTACCCCTCCCATGCCCCGCACCATAACTTTCACATTCATAGCACTATTTGGGGGGGAAGATCTATGTCCTTTGCTACCATTAATGACTTGAGTTACCCCACAATCGGCTTGCCTGCTTCATCTGACAATTATAGGGACACCTACACCCGAGCACAAAACTTCTATTCCCTTCAGGGACCTGATTTAATTTGTTCGCATGCAAGGGGGAACCCTTCTGTCCACTAGCCAACATCACCAAAGCCACTGGTTTGTCAATAGCTCCACCTACTGGGGAATCCTTTTCAGTGTAGGCTTTCAGTAAGTCTACCAGAGCGACTGGCTGGCCCTTTAACTTGCAGCATTGTGATTTTATATGCCCTCTTTTATTACAAAAATAACACAATTCCTAGTTTGGATTCCGCCAGGGCCACTCAGCTCCTGACCTCATTACAGCCTTGGTCCAAACATGGACCAAAGAGCTAAACTCAAGAGGGGAGGTGAAAGCGATTACCCTGGATATCAAGGCAGCATTTGACCGAGTGTGGAATCAAGGAACCCTGGCACAATTGAAGTCAGTGGGAATCAGGGGAAAAACTCTCCATTGGTTGGAGTCATACCTAGCACAAAGGAATATGGTTGTGGTTTTTGAAGGTCAATCATCTCAGTCCTAGAACATCACTGCAGAAGCTCTTCAGGGTAATATCCTTGGCCCAACCATCTTCAGCTGTTTCATCAACGACCTTCCCTCCATCATAAGGTCAGAAATGGAGATATTCGCTGATGATTGTACAATGTTCAGTACCATTTGCAATTCCTCAGATACTAAAGCAGTCCATTTGCAGCGCGACCCAGACAATGTTCAGGCTAAGTGTTAAGTAACATTCGCGCCACACAAGTGCTGGACAATGACCATCTCAAACAAAAGAGAATCGAACCATCTCCCCTTTACATTCAATGGCATTATCATTGAATCCCCCACTATCAACATTTTGGGGCTTACCATTGACCAGAAATTTAACTGGACCAGCCACATGTGCCAGGGGTGGCACAGTGGCGCAGTGGTTAGCACCGCAGCCTCACAGCTCCAACGACCCGGGTTCAATTCTGGGTCCTGCCTGTGTGGAGTTTGCAAGTTCTCCCTGTGTCTGCGTGGGTTTTCTCCGTGTGCTCCGGTTTCCTCCCACAAGCCAAAAGACTTGCAGGTTGGTAGGTAAATTGGCCATTATAAATTGCCCCTAGTATAGGTAGGTGGTAGGGAAATATAGGGACAGGTGGGGATGTGGTAGGAATGTAGGATTAGTATAAATGGGTGGTTGATGGTCGGCACAAACTCGGTGGGCCGAAGGGCCTGTTTCAGTGCTGTATCTCTAAACTAAACTAAACATAAATACTGTTGCTACAAGAGCTACACGAGGCTGGGAATTCTGCAGCGAGTCACACCTCCTGTCTCCCCAGTGCCTGTCCACCACTTACAAGGTACAACGCAGGAGCGTGGCAGAATACTCTCCACCTGCCTGCATGAGTAGGGCTCCAACAACACTCAAGAAGCTGTGCACCATCCAGGACAAAGCAGTCCACTTGATTGGCACCCCATCCACAAACTTAACTATTTACTCCCTCCACCACTGACACACAGTGGCAACAGTCTGTACCATATACAAGATGCACTGTAGCAACTCACCAAGGCTCCTTCGACAGCACTTTCCAAACCTGCGACCCCTACCACCTAGAAGGACCAAGAGGATCAAATGCCTGGGAACACCACCACCTGCAACTACCCCTCCAAGTCCCACACCATCATGACTTGGAGCTACATCGCTTTTCCTTCACTGCCGCTGGATCAAAATCCTGGCACTCCCTTCCTAACAGCACTGTGGGAGTACCAGCACCAGGCGGACTGCTGCGGTTCAAGGCGGCAGCTCACCATAACCTTCTCGAGAGCAATTAGAGATAGGCAACAAATGCTGGCCTTGCCAGCAACACCCACATCCCAAAGATTTAAAAAAAAGTTGGTCCTTTTGACTCAAGCCTAGTCTCCTGACTATATTTTTTTTTTTAACCAATCTGAAGCTTGCCTGTATCCTTTCTCTCACTAAATCTGAAAGTCTTCTCAATATTCACTGTCCTATCTTTCCAACTCTTCTGAAATTGGGGCCTGTAACTACTGCTTTTGTGGGTCAATTTCTAACTATTTTACCAACTTTTATTCTTTCAGGTAGTACCTTATTCCTGAAAGGATAGTATTTTTAAATTCCTCCATTAGGACTACTTCCCTAAGGTTTTCAGAGTTTTGTTCAATTTTCAGGGACCGATACCGATTGAATATCATTTTCTTCTCTTTAGCAAATTCTGTAAATGTCTGACCCTGTTTCCTTCTTAAATGGTTCCAGCAATGAGGAACTTCATTTAGGAAGATAGACTGGAGAAGTTGGGACTGTTTTCCTTGGAGAAGAGAAAGCTGAGGAGATTTGATAGAGGAATTCAAAATCATGAGGGGTCTGGACAGAGTAGATAGGGAAAAACTGTTCCTACTCATGAAAGGATCAAGAACGAAAGGGAACAGATTTGAAATAATTGGCAAAAGAATCAATGGCGATATGAGGAAAAAAGTTTTCACACAGCAAGTGGTTACATACGAATTAGGAGCAGAAGGAGGCCACTCAGCCCTTCGAGCCTGCTCCGCCATTCAATAAGTTCATGGCTGAACTGATTACTCCACATTTCCATCTACCCCCAATAACCTTCCACCCCTTTGCTGATCAAGAATCTATCTACCTCTGCCTTAAAATAGGATCAGGAATGTACTGCCAGACAGTGTGGTGGAGGCAGGTTCAATCGAGGCATTCAAAAGGGAATGAGACAGTTATCTGAAAAGGAGGAATGTGCAGGATTACAGTGAGAAGGCGGGGGATTGGCACTAGGTAAATTGCTCATTCGGAGAGCTGGTGCAGGCACGATGGGCCAAATGGTCGCCTTCTGTACTGTAACAATCCTGTGATTCTGCGAATTCCTAAATTTTTGCCTGTAAGCCTCGGGTACCAATTCAAGCATTGAAAACTGCAGTTTTAACCACTTCGTAATCACCTGACTGTTCCTCCGAAAGCGTTAAATCTACCTCCAACGCTTTTCCCACTAACACATTTTGCAACAAAATTGTCCTACTTTCCTTCGGCCATTGTAACTTTGTAGCAATTTTTTCAAAGGGCACAAAATACATTTCAACTCCTTCCTCACTGAATTTAAGCACTAAGCAAATATTCTTTGCCAAATTAAAACCAAGAGATAAATCGGATTCATCCTCAAATCTTTCTGCCATTTCCTGTCCTCATATTCTAAGCTTTTCTTTGCCCAGTTCAAATTTTCTGTCTTTCCTTTCTCTCTGTAACTCTCCTTTTCCTTTCTCTTCCCTTTCGAGTTCAAGCTACTCATTTCAACATGTAATCGTCTTTCTCTTACCTTTTCTTCCCGTTCCAATCTCAGCTTCTCCAACTCGGTTTTGTTTAGCTTCATTTGAACACTAGCAGAAACATCCTCTTTTTTTAAACCAGCTTCAAGCAAGGAACCATTCCTTGGATTAGCTCCACTTTCCTAGTCCATGGGCTAATACTAACCCCCCACGTGTGCTGCTTTCACAACCAAAATGGACCTTTCTCAACTGCTGCAATAAACTGAGTCAAATCTTCTCTCAAATTCTTGTACTCATTGATTTCCCACTAAACCCAGCCAAAGTAAATGTGAAATCTAGTTCGTTAAAATTCTTGCAATTGCAATGTATCCATATTTTTCCTCTGAATTTGTAACCTGGACTGCAGCCCCCAATTTGTTATGACCTCAGTGAGACGGTTAACATTAAAATACAAGATATGAAAATTTAAAAAATGATGCTAGGTTTTACATTTAAGACTTATTATAACTAAACTAAAAGAAATCCCTATTAACTAATAGTACTTTCTAATTAGCTGACAGCTTTTTTTGTAATGCGAGATATTTTCTTTACTTATTAAAATACTTGAAAACCTTACACCACACTTAAACGTTTCACAGTCCTTTTTGATGTTGAAATGCTTCCACGTCAAAAGTCTCAAGCCCTTTTTAATAGCAATGGATTGGATCTTCCAGACCTTTTCAAAAATTAATGTCCTCTTTGCTCAATTTTCTGAGTACTTCCCACCTGGACATCCATGAATAAGACGATTTCTGGTGATCCTGCTGTCTTCTACTTCTCCACAAGCTTCAACTTTCGAATCTGTGCAGCCATTTGCGACATCAGGCTTCCAAGAACAGGTGTCTCCTCCTTCCTACCGCCACCGCCCCCCCCGCAACACCAACTTTCAAGATAGCAACCACTGGTTGTCTTCCTTACAGCCTGCCTTGAGGCCATAAATGCTGGTTTCTTCTCTTACAGCCTGTCTGCCTTCAGAAAATCTGCTAAATTTAGCTGGACTCACAAGTCAATAGCTTATTGAGCCATTCCAATATGCAGAGTCCAAAAGTCTGGTTTCACACAGACACCTGGGCCTTCCATTGTTACCAGCTGCTTGGTACATTTGCATCCTCAGAATCATTGACTCCTTGCATTACAACCCACAAGTTTGGGAGGGATAAACCCTTTGTTCTTAATGTGTTACCCCTGCAGTCTCTTTTTTCATGTCTTTGATCTGTCTTGTCCTTTAGCCGAGTGGATGTGAGGTCACCTGAATTCCCAGACTCCATTTTAAACTGTTAAAAATCACAATTTTTAAAACACAATCATGTTATCAAGTCCAATGTTCATAACACTGGTTATGCCTTGAAAGCTCAGTCCCACTCCAGCCTAAATGCAACAGTAGTTTTCCATTACTAAAATACAGCAATTTTATTGAATTAATACATCTTATAGCTGGCACAAAATAAAAATATGATCCATCCTTCTAATGCTGTTGTGAGAGAATACTATTTGCCTACCCTTTTACAAAAGATGCAATTAACTTTTTTTCTTGCTGCTTCAAAAAATTCTAGTTTCTGCTTTACTTCCCAAGGTGGATTACACGTGAATAAACTTTTTGTTGATTCTTCCCTCCTGCCTCCATCTATTTACGTTACTGACATGACCAGAACAAATATTTTCTACCTCTTTCTTCCCAAAGTGGGTGCCTAATTCTTGGTGAAGCTGTTGTAGTGGAGTACTACCTAGGGAGGGTTTCCCACACTTAAGTCTCTCATTGCACCTGAACTCGTGGTCATTCTGCATTATCAGGCCTGGCTCAAGACACTTTGTCCAAGGTCAGTCAAGTGCCTCAATTATCTGCTCTGGGTGTCCAGTGATAGACAGAATAATATCCCAAACAATACCATTAGCTTGGAATTCATTGCAAATCTTTGTATTTTGACATTTTTCCCTGCCACTCATATCTTACTCATATTTTTTTTAAATTATTGGTTCTCAGAGTACACTGCGTGTATTGTAAATCCACAGGTCAAGGAGAAAACTATAAATCCCACCATGCTTCACACACAACACAATTTATGCACACTAGCTGGAAATCCCCTGGAGTTAAAGCCCAGATGAGGTCTCCAACTGAAGGCTCAGATAGGCATTTCTAACATGGTGAATTTAATGAATTTTTCCAAAATATGCATTTTTTGTTATAAATACTAATTCAGGGTCTACATGCTGGCCTGAATGAAGAAAAATCACTGAAACCAGTAGTAACATTATTTGAGCAATTTGATTTTGTGGTAATCATTGATTCACAAAGGGTAGCTTATAAAAAATGACAAATTTGATTGCTTGTTTTTCTGCTGGTAACTAGTTCATTATTGCTATATTTGATGATAAAAGTTTACCAATGCATCTAGTGTATTTCAATTATTGGGGAAGCCCCTGTCCTAATTTCCAAAGAAGCTGGGTATTTGATCATAGGAATCCATGTACAGCCATTTTTAAAATGTGGTATTTCTCATGAATATTAAATGCATTAATATAGCAGTTTTGCCAATAATTTCAATGCAAATAATTTTCAACAGAACAAGGAGTCCAGCTATTTTGTCTAGCCCACCATTTCTAAGGTGACATAACATTAGTAAAATGCAGCTGCTCGTTGTCTCTAACTGCAGCTTAATCCTTTTTAACAACTTAAATGTGTAATCGTAATTGATAAGACATCATTGCATCTGCCACTTGAGGTGATTTGAAAGGAAATGGCACAAGTTGGCATTGAAGTGCAATAAAGCAACATATATTGAAATAGTGAATAAATAGAAAACACCCTATAAAAGGATTAGCCTACAAAGCTTTCATTAAAACTAACAAAGTGTCAACATTTGTTAAAGAGTTTCAAGCATCCCTCCCTGCTCTAAAAGGAATACAGAAATCAGGCTATCAAAGCCCTCCTTCCAACATGCAAATGCTTAAAATCTGGAGAAGTACGCTTGGTCTTGAGGTGACATATGGACAGACAGCACCATTGCATAAATTCCTCATCTTCCAGCAAACTGGGTAAATCAAAAACCAGGAAAACCATTACTGCAACTGAATGAGACAAGTCTGATTGAAAATACAGAGTACATTAAGTTGAAGTCACTACTCAATAGGTGGCACTGTCTTCTAAATTTGGGGCTCAGTTTCTTGTTCCTCATTCTCCAAAGACAGAAGTAAAATTGACTGAAATTAGTGAGGTTCATTTACAACCATCACTTTTCAACATCATCCATAGGCACAAAGTCAGCTTCCAAATGCATACTGGCAACAGCTCTATCACTTCCTTTATCCCTGTTACCACCTGTGCTGTCAGACTGCCTATTTGACTTTACGCCATGGATAGAATTATAGAAACACAGAATGATACAGCATAGAAACAGGCCATTCAGACTATGCTTGTTCTTTGAAAAAGCTATCCAATTAATCTCATTCCTCTGCTCTTTCCCCCAGCCCAGCAATTTTTCCCCTTCAAGTATTTATCTAACTGCCTTCTGAAAATTATCCTTTAATCTGCTTCAAACCCCTTTTTCAGCAGTGCAGTCCATCCAGATCATAACAACGTGCTTTATCAACTTTTTTTTCCCCTCATCACCTCTGGTTCTTTTGCCAATTACCTTAAATCTGTGTTCTCTGGTTACTGACAGTTTCTCCTTATTTACTCTTGATTTTCAGCAACTCTATCAAAACTTCCCTGAACCTTCATTGCTCGAATGAGAACGACCCCAGTTTTTCTAGTCTCTTCATGTAACTTCCTTGCTTGCATAGCCCATGCCTCTATTTATAAAGCCAAAGATCCCATATGTCTTTTTAACAGCCTTTTCAATGTCAAACACGTATTTAAGTACACCCCAGGTCTCTCTGTTCCTTTAAAATTGAACCATTTCATTTCTATTGCCATTCTTCATTCTTCTGAGCAAAATGAATCATTTCACACTTCTCTGATTAAATTTCATCTTGTCCTAAACTCTAATGGTCACCTGGTCCATCATCCCCATTCCCACTGACTTATATTAGTTCCCTTACTCCATTTCATTAAATTTAAACTAACCTGTTCAGACCTAACAATCCCTCATGAACTCTCCTGTCACATCTCTGCAACCTCCTCCAGTATGTTTCCTCCAACTCTGAGCTCTCCCATGAATTGAGCAGAGTTGTTGCACAGAAAGCAAAAGTCATCTCAACCATACATCCTGGAACCCCATTCCTAAACCTTCTGCTTTTCAAAAATTTCAAACACTCCCTAAAATCCCATCTTTTTGACCAAGTCTGCAGTCACCTGTCTAATGCATGGTATACTTAAATAAAAGCAAATTACTGCAGATGCTGGAAATCTGAAATAAAAACAAGAAGTGCTGGAAACACTCAGCAGGTCTGGCAGCATCTGTGGAGAGAGAAGCAGAATTAACATTTCAGGTCAGTGACCTTTCTTCAGAACTGGCAAATATCAGAAATGTAAAAGGTTATAAGCAAGTAAAGCAGGGGTGGGGCAAGAGATAACAAAGGAGAAGGTGTAGATAGGACAAGGTCACAGAATAGCTGACCAGAAGGTCGTGGAGCAAAGGCAAACAATATGTTAAAGGTGTGTTGAAAGACAAAGCATTAGTACAGATAGGGCGTTAATGGACTGAAAATTGAACAGACGCAAGTACAAACATGAAAACATGGTATACTTAGCCTGGCATGCTCAATGCTACCATTGAGTTTCCAAAGTAGAATTATGCTTTATTTCCCAGTGTTGTTGTCCCTACCTACCTTGATGGCCACAAAATTCACTCCAAACAAACTGCAGATTATCCCAGAGTGATGTCTGTGAAATGACATGCATGTGCTTTTGGCTCGTGCTTAGAATGGGAATTGAAAATGTGGCTATAGTATATTAAGATGTCTTACCAGTCCTGATTCAGTATTTTGTTTACATTCCTTGAGGATAATGGGCCAGTAGGGCTTAGTGTATCAGTGGATGCTGAAGTTTTTGACAAATTAAACTTTATGCAGGTAGAAGATTAGGAGGCTGGTAAAGGCGGCATTGGAGCAATCGAGCTTATGAAAGCGTGTCTATGAGCTTTAGTCATCCTACCAACCAGAAAAGGCATACGATATGAAGTTTTGAATTTAACTGGTCACCAGAAACTTGATATTTTAAGAAGTCAGTTTTCCTTTGTGCCACAGAGTACATCATGTATAGGTGCATCAAATTAAAAGTTTATCCCAAATACAAGGGAACTTCTTAACCCACAAATATGTAGTTGCACAATTGGAGCACAAACTTTTGTTGCCATCTTGGTTGAGCAACATCAAGTGTTTATAAACAAATTACTTCAATAATAAGTGAATTTGATTTGTAAACTTACTATTTAGTAGAATCAGACAGTTGGTACTCTCTTCGCCTGTCATAGGACTCCTGGATACCTGGGTCAATCCATAAACATTTTATTGCTTCCACGTAGGGGTTATCAAATGTTGTCACCTTTTCTACGTCAATATCACGAATTAACTGTGCGTGTGCCTATGAGGAAGAAAAATAAATTTGTGATGTAAATTTAAGAAATTCTTCCGTTTTAAAGGTTTTCCATGATCCCTTTTCCATTGTAGATATTTCTAAATATATGACCAAGCATATATTACAAATGGCCCATTACTGCTCTTTTAAATTCTCTTTGCATGACATGCCATTCCCTGACTGTCAGGGTGGGCACAGGAACTGATCCGCAGCTCTTGCTGAGCTACATATTAGGAAGCGCATAGGATTCCCAATCCGACTAGAATGACAGTTTCCCAAAAATCAGTGATTCCTATCCTAAGCGCTGCCTCGAATAGCACCGGAGATCAGCATTTTAAATTTCCAGCTGCAGAGCTCCCATGTGGTGTTGTCAATAACTGAGCTGGAATTTACTGGAGCAGGACATCTCCCCGCATGCCGAGGTAGTCAGACTTACCCCTGCACTCTTCAGATCAAATATTGTTTGCCAAGTAAGTTGCTAGAAGTGCAAGCAGATAATGCGTAGCAAGTACAACAGGGCACCTGGGACCTTCCTTCATCAATAAGAGTTAAGGAATGAAAAATAAACAAAGGCTACAAAGAGATATAGTCAGGTTAAGTGAATAGGCAACAAGTTGCAGATGGAATATAATAATGTGGTGATCTGTGAGGTTATTCACTTTGGTAGTAGGATTAGAAAAGCAGAATCTTTTTTAAAAGGCGTGAAACTTTCAACTGTTGATGTTCAGTGAAACTTGGCTGCACTTTTACAAGGAACACAGTTGACCTTTATTGGAAGAGGATTGGAGTAGAAAAATAAGGAAATCTTGCTACAATTGTATAGGGCTTTGCTGAGACCACAGCTGGAGTTGTGTGTGCAGCTTTGGTCTCCATATCTAAGGAAGGATTTACGCCTTGGAGGTGGTACAGCAAAGGTTCACTTGATTGGTTCCTGGGGTGAGAGGAATGTCCGAGGATTAAAAGGCTGAGTAAACTGGGCCAATACTCTTTGGAGTTTAGAAGTATGAGAGGTGATCTCATTGAAACATAATAGATTGTGAACGGGCTTGACAGGGTAGACACTAAGAGGTTGTTTCCGCTGGCTGGGAATCTATAAAACAGGGGTACAGTCTCAGGTTAAGGGATCTATCATCCAGGACTGAGATGAGGAGAAATTTCTTCACTTAGAGGGTTGCGAATCTGAGGAATTGTCTGCCCCAGAGGATTATGGATGCTCCATCATTGAGCATATTCAAGGTTGAGATAAACGATTTTTGGTCTCCCAGGGAATCGAGAGATATGGGAAGCGAGCAGGAAAGGGAAGTTGAGGCAGAAGATTAGCCATGATGGTATCAAATGGTGGAGCAAGCTTGAGGTATGGTCCACTCCTGCCCCCATTTCATATGTTCTTACAAAGTCAAAAGGGTACTTGCACTTTTATTACTGCACAGACTTTCTCTGGTGAGTTCAAAGACCAACTAATGTGCAATTACATGAAACTCACAGGGAGGTTAAGGGTGAAGCAATGTACTCATGAAGCTAACAAGCAGAGTGACACCAACTGTCCAGCAACTTGTGGTATCTTTTCCATGCCAATTTGCACATGAATAATGGGATGTGTCATTCACATGCCCTTTTTTCCAGCAAATTCCGTCCCATAAACAGATAGCCTGGTATTGGGAGTCAGAATAAAGTTATACTGCATTAATTTTCAACAAATTGATTTCCCAAGTCATTCCCAGGAGCTGGCATATGACTTCTGCTCAGTGCCGGGGGCAAAGGGGGGGGGGGGGGGGGGAAAGGCAGGTTGGCTACAAAAAGGGGCTGGGCTCGGGGAGGGGTGAAGACTGGGAAAAGGGAGCATGGAGAGAGTTGGAGACTGGGGGCTCACCGAGAGTTGGAGACTGGGGAATGGGAGAAGAGAGGGAGATAGGATAAGGAAAATCAGGGGTGGGAAATCAGCAGGTTCTTGCAAAGTCAGGAACAGCAGCAGCAACGTCATGCTGTGTGGGAGAGGCACTGAGAGATGCGCTGGCAATAAAGGACTAAGTGAAAACTGGGTCCTTACTGTGTGTAAATAGTAAAACGATTGTTTTCATTGGTGTGCCAATAGGGAACGAGGAAACAAATATCAAGGATTCTCACTAGAAGAACCAAAAGGAAAGAGATGAGCAAGATTCTTGAACTGAAGGTTATTGCATCATGGGATCCTTCACCACATGTGGCTATAGAGGTAGACTAAAGCAATTTAAAATAGAGAGGAATAAATCTTCAAAAAGGAGGAACAAATGGATCTTGGAAAAAGAGGTTACAAGAAAGAGCACCAGCACTGGGGCCTGAATGGCCTCCTCCTATGCTGTAATTTCTATGAACGCTCTTGTTTGAGTCCAAGCTCAGGGAATGGTTTAGAAATGTTGGTGCTGAGCTGAGTTTTGGATGATGTCCCCTGTGAGAGGTGTCCCAAACACTGAGTCCACTGCTTTTGTGCAATCTCTTTATTTGGTTCAGCTGGTCTGTACTGACTGGTTTTAACAAGTAAAGCCCAAGTGTAGATCAGCTCTGACTGAGACTCCCATTTCAGAGTTATCAACTTCAAACGAAAACAGTGCCCAAGGTGACAGGGGAAGAGATGGGGCCTATTAAAAAAGTGGGAGCAACTGGGGACCCTAACCACACCTTATGCAGTGCAGGGAATTTCTGGCTATGATTTCAGGGTAAATATCAGTGGGTTATAGGATTACTACTAATACTTACGGGTAGGATATTGGGGCAGTACACTTATTAACATCAGTTATGTGCAGACTAGAAGTTACTGCATTACTGTTATGAGTAGTATCGGCATGTTATCAGTATTCGTAGCAGTTATCAGTGCAATTCAGGGAGTTATCATGAGTTACTGGTGGAATCAAATACCTTCCAAAATCTGATTTCCCCTCCAATCACTCCCCTAAATTCAGTTTCTCTTCCTTCCCGCCTCGGTTTCCCCTCTTTGTCTGCTCACAAGTGGCGTCCCGGTTCTTGGAACTTCTCACAGGACAGCTGCTCGCACAAAACTATGAGCAAAGATACTCAACTACAGGACCCCAACCGTTGGGAGGTAAATGCAATAATATTTGTATAAGTCATGTGATCAGACAACACATGATTTGGCACCATGTGGTCAGATCACATGATCAACTTCCAAGCTTGCCTCCACCACAGTTGGCAACCCGAGAAGTACACGAAGTTTAGCAGTGTGGCTCATCCTCAGATTTTCTTTTCCTGCGACCCTAGAACCACAGAAAAATTACGGCACAGAAGGAGGCCATTCAGCCCATTGTCTCTGCGCGGCCGTAAAATCTAGCTGCCCAATCTAATCCCACCTTCCAGCACCTTGTCCGTAGCCTTGCAAGTTACAGCACTTCAGGTGCATGTCCAGGTATCTTTTAAATGAGTTGAGGGTTTCTGCCTCCACCAGGCAGTGAATTCCAGACATCCACTACCCTCTGGGTGACAAAGGATTTCCTCATCTCCCTTCTAATCCTTCTACCAATCACCTTAAATCTGTGCCTCCTGGTAATTTACCTCTCCGCTAGGGAAAACAGGCCCTTCCTGTCTACTCTATCTAGGCCCCTCATAATTTTGCACACCTCAATTAAGTCACCCCTCAGCCTCCTCTGTTCAGAGTTTTGAAAAAAAGAGAGGGAAAAAAAGCCAACAGTGACATCACAGGAAAGCTGCAAGGTGATTGGTTGGTGAGTCACTGCTGTTAGGGAATAGCTCTAAATAGCTGGGTAAGTATCTAAGGTAAGAAAGGTTTACAGTAAGTAGTGTTTTTTTTTTAAGGGAGTTCTGTAGTAACGAGGACCAGGGAGGAAAGGCCCGAGAGTAACTGATATTATTTTACATTAAGATCTTCCAAAAGGTTAATTTAGGGTTAAGTCATGGCAGGAGAGCTCAAAGCCATGGTGTGCTCCTTGTGCTCCATGTCGGAAGCCGGGAACATTTCCAGTGCCCAGGACGGCATGTGTGCAGGAAGTGTGCCCAGCTGCAGCTCCTGGAAGCCCGGGTTTCGGAGCTGGAGCGGCAGCTGGGGACACTGTGGAGCATCCACGAGGCGGAGAGTATCGTGGATAGCACGTATAGAGAGGTGGTCACACCGCAGGCTCAGACCCCACAAGCAGGAAGGGAATGGGTGACCACTAGGCAGAGCAAGAGGACATTGGCAGGCAGTTCAGGAATCTCCTGTGGCTATTCCCCTGCAAAACAGGTATACCGTTTTGGATACTGTTGGGGGGAATGGCCTCTCAGGGGAAAGCAGCAACAGCCCAATTTGTTGCATCACGGTTGGCTCTGCTGCACAGGGGAGGAGTAAAAAGTGTGGGAATGCAATAGTTATAGGGGAATCAATTGTAAGGGGAATAGATAAGCTTTTCTGTGGCCGCAAAAGAAACTCCAGGATGATATGTTGCCTCCCTGGCGCTAGGGTCAAGGATGTCTCAGAGCGGTTACAGGACATTCTGAAGGGGGACGTTGAACAGCCAGTGGTCGTGGTACACATTGGTAAAAACAACAAAGGTAAAAAAAAAAGGATGAGGACCTAAAAGCAGAATATAGTGAGATAGGAAGTAAGTTGAAAAGCAGGACCTCAAAGGTGGTGATCTCAGGATTACTACCAGTGCCACGTGCTAATCAGAGTAGAAATAGCAGGATATATCGGATGAATATGTGGCTGAAGAGATGGTGTGAGGGGGAGGGTTTTAGATTCCTGGGGCATTGGGACTGGTTCTGGAGGAGGTGGGACCAGTACAAACTAGACGGGCTACACCTGGACAGGACCAGGACTGATGTCCTAGAGGGAGTATTTGCTAGAGTGGTTGGAGAGGGTTTAAACTAAAATGTCAGGGGGATGGGAACCTTTGCAAGGAGTCAGAGGAGAGGGGATCAAAGACAAGGACAAAAGACAGTAAGGGGAATAAGAAAAGTGATAGAGAAATCAAGGGCCAGAATGAAAAATAGTGGGAACAGGACAGGTAATGTTAAAAAGACAAGCCTTAAGGCTTTGTGCCTTAAAGCATGGAGCATTCGCAATAAATTGGATGAATTAATCGCGCAAATTGATGGAAACGGGTATGATATAGTCGGGATTACGGAGACATGGCTGCAAGGTGACCAGGGATGGGAAATAAACATCCAGGGGTATTCAGTATTTAGGAAGGACAGACAAAAAGCAAAAGGTGGTGGAGTTGCATTGCTGATTAAAAAGAAAATTAACACAATAGTGAAGATGGATACTAGCTCTGGCGATGTGGAATCTGTATGGGTAGAGCTGAGAAACACTAAGGGGAAAAAAACTTTAGTGGGGGTTGGATATAGACCCCCCCCAAACTGTAGTGAAGTTGGGAATGGCATTAAACAGGAAATTAGAGACGCATACAAGAAAGGAACATCTGTAATTATGGGTGACTTTAATCTGCATATAGATTGGACAAATCAAATTAGTCACAATACCGTAGAGGAGGAATTCTTGGAGTGTATACGGGATGGTTTTCTGGACCAATACGTTGAAGAACCAACTACAGAACAGGCCATCCTAGACTGGGTATTGTGTAATGAGAGGGGAATAATTGACAATCCAGTGGTGCGAGACCCCTTGGGGATGAGAGACCATAATATAAGAGAATTCTTCATCAAGGTGGAGAGTGACGTAGTTGATTCTGAGACAAGGGTCCTGAACCTTAGTAAAGGAAACTAAAAGGTATGAGGCACGAGTTGGCTATGACGGATTGGGAAACGTTACTTAAAGGGATGACGGTGGAAAGGCAATGGCAAATATTTAAAGAGCACATGGATAAATTGCAACAATTGTTTATCCCTGTCTGGCGCAAAAGTAAAATGGGGAAGGTAGCCAAACCATGGCTTACAAGGGGAAATTAGAGAGAGCATTAGATCCAAGGAAGAGGCATATAAATCTGCCAGAAAAAACAACAGACCTGAGGATTGGGTGCAGTTTAGAATTCAGCAAAGGAGGACCAAGGGATTGATTAAGAAGGGGAAAATAGAGTACGAGAGCAAGCTTGCGGGGAACATAAAAACTGACTGTAGAAGTTTCCATAGGTATGTGAAGAGAAAAAGATTGGTGAAGACAGATGTAGGTCCCTTACAGTCAGAAACAGGGGAATTTATTATGGGGAATAAAGAAATGGCTGACCAACTAAATGCATACTTTGCTTCTGTCTTCACAAAGGAGGACACAAATATATCAGAAATGTTGGGGAACACAGGTTTAGTGAGAGGGAGGAACTGAAGGAAATCAGTATTAGTAGAGAAATGGTGTTGGGAAAATTGATGGGATTGAAGGCCGATAATTCCCCAGGGCCTGATGGTATGCATCCCAGAGTACTTAAGGAAGTAGCCCTAGAAATAGTGGATGCATTGATGGTCATCTTTCAAAATTCTATAGACTCTGGAACAGTTCCTACAGATTGGAGGGTAGCTAATGTAACCCCACTATTTAAAAAGGGAGGTAGCGAAAGAGCAGGGAACTATAGACCAGTTAACCTGACGTCGGTAGTGGGGAAAATTCTAGAGTCCATTATCAAAGATTTTATAGCAGAGCACTTAGAGAACAGTGGTAGAATCGGGCAGAGTCAGCATGGATTTACGAAAGGGAAATCATGCTTGACAAATCGACGAGAATTCTTCGAGGATATAACTAGGAGAGCTGATGAGGGGTAGCCAGTGGATGTGTTTTATTTGGACTTTCAGAAGGCTTTCGACAAAGTCCCAGATAAGAGATTATCATGTAAAATTAAAGCGCATGGGATTGGGGGTAGTGTATTGCGATGGATAGAAAATTAGTTGGCAGACAGGAAACAAAGAGTCGGGATAAATGGGTCTTTTTCCGAATGGCAGGCAGTGACTAGTGGGGTACTGCAGGGATCGGTGCTAGGACCCCAGCTATTCACAATATATATTAATGATTTAGGTGAGGGAACTTAATGTAATATCTCCAAATTTGCAGATGACACAAAACTGGGTGGGAGGGTGAGCTGTGAGGAAGATGCAGAGAGGCTTCAGGGTGATTTGGACAAGTTGAGTGAGTGGGCTGATGCATGGTTGATGCAGTATAATGTAAATAAACGTGAGGTTATCCACTTTGGTAGCAAAAACAGGAAGGCAGATTATCTGAACGACTATAAACTGAGAGAGGGGAATATGCAGCGAGACCTGGGTGTTCTCGTACACCAGTCACTGAAAGGAAGCATGCAGGTGCAACAGGCGGTAAAAAAGGCAAATGGTATGTTGGCCTTCATAGCGAGAGGATTCGAGTACAGCAGCAGGGATGTCTTGCTGCAATTGTACAGGGCCTTGTTGAGGCCACATCTGGAATATTGTGCACAGTTTTGCTCTCCTTATCTGAGGAAGGATGTTCTTGCTATAGAGGGAGTGCAGTGAAGGTTTACTGACTGATTCCTGGGATGGCGGGACTGACGTATGAGGAGAGATTGAGTCGGTTAGGATTATATTCGCTGAAGATCAGAAGAGTGAGGGGGGGATCTCATAGAAAGATATAAAATTCTAACAGGACTTGGCAGGGTAGATGCAGGAAGGATGTTCCCAATGGTGGGGGAGTCCAGAACCAGGGATCACAGTCTAAGCATACAGGGTAAACCTTTCAGGACTGAGATGAGGAGAAATTTCTTCACCCAAAGAGTGGTGAGCCTCTGGAATTCACTACCACAGAAAGCAGTTGAGGCCAAAACATTGTATGTTTTCAAGAAGGAATTAGATATAGCTCTTGGGTCTAAAGGGGTCAAAGGGTATAGGGAGAAAGCAGGAATAGGCTACTGAGTGGATGATCAGCCATGATCATAATGAATGCGGCGGCACAGTGGCGCAGTGGTTAGCACCGCAGCCTCACAGCTCCAGGGACCCGGGTTCAATTCTGGGTACTGCCTTTGCGGAGTTTGCAAGTTCCCCCTGTGACCGCATGGATTTTCGCCGGGTGCTCCGGTTTTCTCCCACCGCCAAAGACTTGCAGGTGATAGGTAAATTGGCCATTGTAAATTGCTCCTAGTGTAGGTCGGTGGTAGGGAACATGGGATTACTGTAGGGTTAGTATAAATGGGTGGCTCTTGGTCGGCACAGACTCGGTGGGCTGAAGGGCCTGTTTCAGTGCTGTATCTCTAAATAAAATAAAAAAATAAATAGAATAGTGGAGCAGGCTCGAAGGGCTGAATGGCCTATTCCTGCTCCTATTTTCTATGTTGCGAAGGAAAACAACCCCAGCTGATCCAATCTTTCCCGAGAGCTACACCTTTCAAGTCCTGGCAACGCACCTGTAAGGTTTGCACTTGCTGTTCAATATTCAGTGTATTTACACCTAATCTGTACTAATGCTTTGTCTTTCAACACACCATTAACATATTGTTTGCCTTTGCTCCGTGACCTTTTGGTCAGCTATGTGGCCTGGTCCAATCTACACCTTCTCCTTTGTTATCTCTTGCCCCACCCCCACCTCACTTGCTTATAATCTGTGACTTTTCTAATATTAGTCAGTTCCGAAGAAGGGTCACTGACCCGAAACGTTAACTCTGCTTCTCTTTCCACAGATGCTGCCAGACCTGCTGAGTGACTCCAGCATTTCTTGTTTTTATTTCAGATTTCCAGCATCTGCAGTATTTTGCTTTTATTATAGCACCTGTAAGTCTCCTCTGCACTCTCTCCAGAGCAACTATATCCTTCCTATAATGGGGTGACCAGAACTGTACGCAATACTCCAGCTGTGGCCTAACCTGCATTTTATACAGTTCCAGCATTACATCCTTGCTTTTGTATTCTATACCTTGGTCAATAAAGGAAAGCATTCCATATGCCTTCTTCACCACTTTACCTGTCCTGCCATCTTCAGGGACCTGTGGACATGCACTCCAAGGTGTCTCACTTCTTCAACCCCTCTCAATATCCTCCTGTTTATTGTGTATTCCCTCGCTTTGTTTGTCCTGCCCAAATGCGTTACCTCACACTTCTGTGGATTGAATTCCATTTGCCACGTTTCCGTCCACTCAACCAAACCATTGATAACATTTCTGGAGTCTACAAGCTATCCTCTTCTCTATCAACTACATGGCCAATTTTTGTGTCATCAGCAAATTTCCCAATCATGCCTCCCACATTTTAGTCCACATCATTAATATATATCACAAATAGCAAGGGTCCCAACACTGAGCCCTGTGGAACGCCACCAGAAACCGCTTTTCATTTGCAAAAACGTCCGTTGACTGCCATAGAACCATAGAAAAATTAGGGCACAGAAGCAGGCCATTCAGCCCATCCTGTCTGCACTGGCTGAAAAATCTAGGCGCCCAATCTAAACCAACCTTCCAGCACCTGGACTACTACCCTTTGTTAGCGGTCCCTGAGCCAATTTTGGATCCAACCTGCCAGATTCCCATCTCCTATGGGCTTTCATTTTACTTACCAGTCTGCAATGCGGGACATTGTCAAATGCCTTGCTAAAATCCATGGAGACCACATCCACTGCACTACCCTCATCGATCCTCCTTGTTACTTCCTCAAAAAACTCCATCAAGCTAATAAGACATGACCTTCCCTTAACAAATCCATGCTGACGACCCCTGATTCAGGGCGGCACAGTGGCGCAGTGGTTAACACCGCAGCCTCACAGCTCCAGGGACCCGGGTTCGATTCTGGGTACTGCCTGTGTGGAGTTTGCAAGTTCTCCCTGTGTCTGCGTGGGTTTTCCCCGGGTGCTCCGGTTTCCTCCCACAGCCAGAAGACTTGCAGGTGATAGGTAAATTGGCCGCTGTAAATTGCCCCCAGTGTAGGTAGGTGATAAGGAATATGGGATTACTGTAGCGTTAGTATAAATGGGTGGTTGTTGGTCGGCACAGACTCGGTGGGCCGAAGGGCCTGTTTCAGTGCTGTATCTCTCTCTCTCTCTAAATTAATCCATGCCTATTTAAGTGGCAGTTTATCCTGTCCGTTAGAATTGGTTCCAATAACTTACACACCACTGAGGTCAGACTGACCGGCCTATAATTATTTGGCCTATCCCTCGCTTTTTAAACAATGGTATAATGTTTGCAGCACTCCAATCCTCTGGCACCTTGCCCGTATCCAGTGAGGATTTGAAGATGATCCTCAGCGCATCCGCTATTTCCTCCCTGGCTTCCATTAACAACTTTGGATGCAATCCATCATCCACTTTCAAGGATGACAGACCCCCCAGTACTTCCTCTCTCATTAGGCTCATCGTACCTAATATTTTGCACTCCTCTTTTACGACAATGTCTACATCATCCCTCTCCTTTGTGAAGACAGACACTAAAACTCATTAAGAACCCTGCCCACCTCTTCTGCATCCATGCATAAGTTCCCTTGTACATCTGATCGGCTCTACCCTTTCCTTAGTTATCGTATTGCTCTTAATGTACTGATAAAACATCTTGGGCTTTTCCTTGATTTTACCTGCCAATAATTTTTCATGTCCTCTCTTTGCTTTTCTAATTTCATATCTTACTTCACCCCTGCACTTTCTATACTCCTCTAGGCTTTCGAAAGTATTAAATTTTTTGATATCGTCATAAGCTTTCTTTTTTCTGCTTTAACTTACCCTGTAAGCTTCGAGGTAACCAAGGGGCTCTAAATTTGGCCATATCACCCTTTATCTTTGTGGGGACATGCCGACGCTGTGCCTGTAGAATCTCGCTTTTGAATGCCTCCCACTGGTTTGCCATTGATTTTCCTTCAAGTAACTGTATCCAGTCTACTTTCGCCAGATCACCTCTCAGTTTCATAAAATTTGCCGTCTCCCAATTTAGAATCTGTTTTATCTTTGTCCTTTTCGATGATTAAAACAAAAAGAGCAAAGAACAGTACAGCACAGGAACAGGCCATTCGGCCCTCCAAGCCTGCACTGATCTTGATGCCTGCCTAAACTAAAACCTTCTGCACTTCCGGGGACCGTATCCCTCTCTTCCCATCCTATTCATGTATTTGTCCAGTTGCCTCTTAAACGTCGCTATCGTACCTGCTTCCACCACCTCCCCCGGCAGCAAGTTCCAGGCACTCACCACCCTCTGTGTAAAGAACTTGCCTCGCACATCCCCTCTAAACTTTGCCCCTCACACCTTAAACCTATGTCCCCTAGTAACTGACTCTTCCACCCTGGGAAAAAGCTTCTGACTATCCACTCTGTCCATGCCGCTCATAACTTTGTAAACCTCGATCATGTCGCCCCTCCACCTCCGTCGTTCCAGTGAAAACAATCCGAGTTTATCCAACCTCTCCTCATAGCTAATGCCCTCCAGACCAGGCAATATCCTGGTAAACCTCCTCTGTACCCTCTCCAAAGACTCCACATCCTTCTGATAGTGTGGCGACCAGAATTGCATGCAATATTCTAAGTGTGGCCTAACTAAAGTTCTGTACAGCTGCAGCATGACTTGCCAATTTTTATACTCTATGCCCCGACCGATGAAGGCAAGCATGCCGTATGCCTTCTTGACTACCTTATCCACCCTCGTTGCCACTTTCAGTGACCTGTGGACCTGTACATCCAGATCTCTCTGCCTGTCAATACTCCTAAGGGTTCTGCCATTTATTGTATACTTCCCACCTGCATTAGACCTTCCAAAATGCATTACCTCACATTTGTCCAGATTAAACTCCATCTGCCATTTCTCCGCCCAAGTCTCCAACCGATCTATATCCTGCTGTATCCTCTGACAATCCTCATCACTGTCCGCAACTCCACCAACCTTTGTGTCGTCCACAAATTTACTAATCAGACCAGCTACATTTTCCTCCAAATCATTTATATATACTACAAACAGCAAAGGTCCCAGCACTGATCCCTGCGGAACACCACTAGTCACATCCCTCCATTCAGAAAAGCCCCCTTCCACTGCTACCCTCTGTCTTCTATGACCGAGCCAGTTCTGTATCCATCTTGCCAGCTCACCTCTGATCCCGTGTGACTTCACCTTATGTACCAGTCTGCCATGAGGGACCTTGTCAAAGGCTTTACTGAAGTCCATATAGATAACATCCACTGCCCTTCCTTCATCAATCATCTTCGTCACTTCCTCAAAAAACTCAATCCAATTAGTGAGACACGACCTCCCCTTCACAAAACCATGCTGCCTCTCGCTAATAAGTTTGTTTGTTTCCAAATGGGAGTAAATCCTGTCCCGAAGAATCCTCTCTAAAATTGTCCCTACCACTGACGTAAGGCTCACCGGCCTATAATTTCCTGGATTATCCTTGCCACCCTTCTTAAACAAAGGAACAACATTGGCTATTCTCCAGTCCTCTGGGACCTCACCTGTAGCCAATGAGGATGCAAAGATTTCTGTCAAGGCCCCAGCAATTTCTTCCCTTGCCTCCCTCAGTATTCTGGCGTAGATCCTATCAGGCCCTGGGGACTTATCTACTTTAATGCTTTGCAAGACACCCAACACCTCTTCCTTTTTGATAATGAGATGACTGAGCCTATCTACACTCCCTTCCCTCGGCTCATCATCCACCAAGTCCTTCTCTTTGATGAATACTGATGCAAAGTACTCATTTAGTACCTCGCCCATTTCCTCTGGCTCCACACATAGATTCCCTTCTCTGTCCTTGAGTGGGCCAACCCTTTCTCTGGTTACCCTCTTGCTCTTTAAAGACGTATAAAAAGCCTTGGGATTATCCTTAATCCTGTTTGCCAATGACTTTTCATGACCCCTTTTAGCCCTCCTGACTCCTTGCTTAAGTTCCTTCCTACTGTCTTTATATTCCTCAAGGGATTTGTCTGTTCCTAGCCTTCCAGCCCTAACGAATGCTTCCTTTTTCTTTTTGACGAGGCTCACAATATCCCGCGTTATCCAAGGTTCCCTAAACTTGCCAAACTTATCCTTCTTCCTCACAGGAACGTGCTGGTCCTGGATTCTAATCAACTGACGTTTGAAAGACTCCCACATGTCAGATGTTGATTTACCCTCAAACAGCTGCCCCAATCTAAATTCTTCAGCTCCTGCCTAATATTGTTTTAATTAGCCTTCCCCCAATTTAGCACCTTCACCCAAGGACTACTCTTATCCTTATCCACAAGTACCTTAAAACTTATGGAATTATGGTCACTGTTCCCAAAATGCTCCCCGACTGAAACTTCGACCACATGGCCGGGCTCATTCCCCAATACCAAGTCCAGTACGGCCCCATTCCTAGTTGGACTATCTACCTTTTGTTTCAAGAAGCCCTCCTGGATGCTCCTTACAAATTCTGCCCCATCCAAGCCCCTAGCACTAAGTGAGTCCCAGTCAATATAGGGGACATTAAAATCACCCACCACTACAACCCTGTTACCTTTACATCTTTCCAAAATCTGTCTACATATCTGCTCCTCTACCTCCCGCTGGCTGTTGGGAGGCCTGTAGAAAACCCCCAACATCGTGACTGCACTCTTCCTATTCCTGAGCTCCACCCATATTACCTCGCTGCACGACCCCTCCGAGGTGCCCTCCCGCAGTAGAGCTGTGATATTCCCCTTAACAAGTAATGCAACTCCCCCACCCCTTTTACATCCCCCTCTATCCCACCTGATTATGCTAAAACTAACTGTATTATGGTTACTATATCCAAAATGGTCACCCACTGCTACTTCATCCACTTGCCCAGCTTCATTACCGAAAATTAAATTGAGAATTGCACTCCCTCTTGTTGGGCTTGTTACGTGCTGGCTAAAAGAGTTCTCTTGAATGCAGTCCCTGGTAGGAACTAACTGGCCTATTCCCACTCTCTCTCCATGTAAAGGCAAGATTAGGAACTGTAGTATGCAGATTCACAGATGGAAGCACTTCCCAATCTCCTAGATAACCAATATTGAACACAAAGTAAAACATGCTATTTAAGTCCCTTATTTAATAGTCCACTATCATTTAGAAAATGGACCTAGAAGACAATTTACCAAATAAACAAACAGAAGAGCGCAGAAAACTCAACTAGCAACACAATTTTATCATATTAATTGAGTCTCCAGTTATAAATAGGGGGAGGCTTTGGCATAGTGGTAATGTCACTGGACTAGTAATCCAGAGGACCATGCTAACACAGGTTCAAACCCCACCACATCAGCTGGTGGAATTTAAATTCAAATAATTAACAAAAAAAAACATCAGGAATTGAAAGCTCGTCTCAGTAATGGTGCCATGAACATCGATTGACATAAAAACCCATCCAGTTCACTAATGTCCTTTAAGGAAGGAAATCTGCTGTCCTTACCTGGTCTGGCCCACATGTGACTCTAGACCCACAGCAATGTGGTTGACTCTAGTTGTCAAGGGCAATTAGGAATGGGCAACAAATGCTGGCCTGCCAGCGATGCCCACATTCCATGGCAGAATATTTTTTAAAAATTTCAGTTTTATTAAAAATGTTAAATATTATACAGAAATTTTCCATCAATATCATCCCATCCCAAACACCAAAGAAGTTCTCTTGATGACATATACACTTAACTGGAGCACATATTTGCTATGATAGCCAAAAATGGCAGCAGTGTTGCAGAGTTTGCGAGATTCATGTACCAGGAACTGAACTTCCCCACACTGAATCTATCTAAAGTTAAGCATGACAAATAGGCATAATGACATCCGTAATGTCTGTAAACACCTTGATATGTTGCAGGTGCCACAGACAATAGTTCACGTTTGCATACATTGGACCAAAATTTGCTGTCAAAATAACAGTGAGGCTATTAGCACTTGCTGGTATTTATGCACAAATGCCACCACAAATTCAGGCAAAGGCAGATACACGATTAAAGGCAGAAATTGCAAAGTTGCAGTCAGGGATGCACAGTTAGTTTTGCAACAATGGCATCTCGCTGACTGGATCTCCATTTAAATATATTGAGCAATCTGAAGTACCTTTACTTAAACAGCAGATACAAAGTAAACGCACCAAAGACTGTTAAGTCATTTCAAATTCATGTATCCTTTTAACGGCATGCCAGCCATTCTCTGGTAGTGAAAACTAACCATTACAAGTGCCAAGTCTCACTCTTTCAGGTTTAAATTGTTTTTGGAGATTTAAAAGAAGTTTTAAAAATTACTTGTTCTTCTCCTCTTCTCTCTCTCAATTCAACTTTTCTTTCCCTCTCTATTTCTTTCTCCAAGTAAGGAAGCTCAGCATACCATTGTGGCCTGCCCACTGGTTTGAGATGTCTGATTTTAAATCAACTGAGCATCCAAATAATCTTGATAGCCAATGAAGACACAATGTATGACTTAAAAATAAAGCCTAAATAATTAAGTGTATATATTATTCACTCTGATCAGTACAAATACTCAACAAATAATAAAGTACACACGCCCACCAGTACTTCTAACAATCCCAACATGCTATGGTTCTATGCTGGATGAATTAGGAACAAATGAATTTCTTTGGGTCTAAACACAAAATATATTGTGCACAGTCACGAAATAAGTAGTATAATTGCATTTTTTTTTAAACTAAATTTCCTTGTACTCCAAATGAGAGAGATGGCTTTGCCACTCAGATCAGGGGTAGGATGGCCAAATGCAAACTGATGTTCTCTGCCTCTCAAAATAAGTTTAGTAATAAAGCAAAATCAATGTCATGGCCAATAATGAAGTCCAATTTCTGTTTAAAAAAAACAATTTCAATGCTTGAATATGCCACACTTCTGACACAAAATGTGTTATATCAATTGGAAATTAATAATGTAGTTAAGAAGGCAAGCGCTAAAACAGATTGAAACAAATCAGCTGTAATCCAAATACTTTCAGGCACCAGTTGAAAGTATTAATATGGAAACAATTACCAAATCTTTACTGATGTATAATTAAAACAGTTTATTCTTAATGTGAACAACCCTATCAGATAATTAGGCAGACACCAGTGGGCCATGATATCCAATCAAACCATGTGAGTTCAAACTTTGCTTTGAAGACAAAATGGAAGTGTTTGAATTAATGGAGCAAATCAGAGCGATTGTCAATTCAGTCAGCTCCCTCCCACTCCTCAATTCCAAACAAGTACAGCACATGTACTATTTAAAGCCAGTTAATACATTTTTGGAGACTTAATAAATACTGTTGTGAAATTTTGTCAAACCCCACATATGCATAGTTTTACATTTTACTTTATTCCCCATGAAATTGGCCATTAGTTCATTTTAATTTTCATAAACCAGAAGTGGTGCAAGACAACCCAAAATTCATGACATTAACAGGACAGTGGGAGTATGAATACAAAATTGGCTAACAGACAGAAAACAAATAATAGTGGTGAACGATTGTTTTTCAGACTGGAGGGAAGTATACAGGCATGACCCCCAGGTTCAACACTGCTCTTTTTGATATACCAAACTTCAGGAGGACATAGACAAACTGGCGTAAAGAGCAGAACGAGGCAGATGGAATTGATTGCAGAGACGTGTGAAGTGACGCATTTTAGGAGGAAGTATGAGGAGAGGAAATAAAGGGTATAATTTTAAAAGAGGTGCAAAAACAAAGGGATCCACGCTTCACACACAAATCTTTGAAGGTGGCAGGAAAATTGATAAAACCGTTTATATAAAACTCATGGCCTTGTAAATAGTGGCATAGAGTACAAATGCAAGGAAGTTATGCAAAATCTTTATAAATCACTGAATAAGCCTTCGAGTCATCTATGGTAAAGGAGGGGGCCATTTGGCCCATCGAGTCCATGCCTTAGCTGCAGTATTGAGGTCAATTCTGAGCACCACACTTTAGAAAGGATGTCAAGGCCTGGACAGGGTGCAAAAGTGCTGTGCCAGAATGATATCAGGGTTCAGGGACTTCAAATATACATATAAACATACGAATTAGGAGGTGGCGGCCATTTGGCCCCTTGAGCCTGCTCCGCCATTCAATCAGATCATAGCTAATCTTTTTGTGTTTCGAATTTCGTACTCCCATCTACCCCCGCTAGCCTTTGATTCCCTTGCCTAACCAGAATCTATCTGCAATAAATTCAAAGCAAAATACTGCAGATGCTGGAAATCTGAAATAAAGACAAGAAATGCTGGAAATACTCAGCAGGTCTGGTAGCATCTGTGGAGAGAGAAGCAGAGTTAACGTTTCAGGTCAGTGACCCTTCATCAGAACCCCTCAGGATCTTTTATGTTTCAATCACGTCGCCTCTTACTCTTCTAAATTCCAACGGATACAAGCCTAGTCTGTCCAATCTTTCCTCGTAAGACAGCCCACCCATTCCAGCTGTTATTCTAGTAAACCTTCGCTGTACTGCCTCCAATGCATTTACATCCTTCCTTAAAGAAGGAGACCAGTACTCCAGATGTGGTCTCACCAATGCCCTGTATTGCTGAAGCATAACCTCCCTACTTTTGTATTCAATTCCCCTCACGATAAACAATAATATTCTATTAGCTTTCCTAATTACTTGCTGTACCTGCATACTGACCTTTTGCGATTCATGCACGAGGACACCCAGATCCCTCTGCATCTCAGAGCTCTGCAATCTCTCACCATTTAAATAATACTTTTTAAAAATTCTTCCTGCCAAAGTGGACAATTTCTCACTTTCCCACATTATACTCCATTTGCCAGGTCTTTGCCCACTCATTCAACCTATCAGTACCCCTTTGTAGCCCCCTTATGTCCTCTTCACAAGTTACTTTCTTATCTTTGTGCCATCAGCAAATTTAGCAACCATACCTTCGGTCCCTTCATCCAAGTCATTTATATAAATTGTAAAAAGTTGAGGCCCCAGCACAGATCCCTATTGCACACCAGTCATTACATCTTGCCAACCAGATAATGACCCATTTATGTCTACTCTGTTTCCTGTTAGCTAGCCAATCTTCTATCCATGTCAATATGTTACCCCCTACACCATGAGCTTTTATTTTCTGCAATAACCTTTGATGTGGCACCTTATCAAATGCCTTCTGGAAATCTAAGTACAATACATCCACCTTTATCCACAGCACATGTAACTCCCTCAAAGAACTCCAATAAATTGGTTAAACATGATTTCCCTTTCACAAAATCACATTGATTCTGCTGTATTACCTTGTTATTTTCTAAATGCCCTGCTATAATGTTTTTAATAATAGCTTCTAACATTTTCCCTAAGACAGTGGCAGGAAACAAGGGTATTTGTTGACAGGTGTTTTTGCGACCAGCGGACTGTTTCCATTGGTGTTCCACGGGGTAATGATTTGGACGTAAATGTAGGGGGCATGATCAAGAAGTTTGCAGAGAATACAGAGATTGGCTGTGTGGCAGATAGCGAGGATAGCTATAGGCTGCAGGAAGATGTTGATGGTCTGGTCAGATGGGCAGAAAAGTGGCAAATAGAATTCAACCTGGAGAAGTGTGAGGTGATGCATTTGTGGAGGTCAAACAAGGCAAAGGAATACATGACTAATGGGACAATACTGAGAAGTGTTGAGGAAGTGAGGGACCTTGGAGTGAATGTCCACAGATTCCTGAAGGTAGCAGGACAGGCCGATAAGGTGGTTAAGAAGGCATATGGAATCCTTTCATTTATTAGCCAAGGTATAGAATACAAGAGCAGGGAGGTTATGCTGGAACTGTATAACTCATTAGTTAGGCCACGACTTGAGTACTGTGTGCAGTTCTGGTCACCTCATTACAGAAAGGATATAATTGCACTAGAGAGGGTACAGAGGAGATTTATGAGGATGTTGCCAGGACTGGAAAAATGCAGCTATGAGGAAAGATTGGATCGGCTAGGGTTGTTCTCCTTGGAACAGAGAAGGCTGAGGGGAGATCTGATTGAAATTTACAAAATGTTGAGGGGCCTGGACAGAGTGCAGGTGAAGGGCCTATTCACCTTAGCAGAGGGGTCAGTGACTAGGGGGCATAGATTTAAAGTGATTGGGAGAATAATTAGAGGGGAGATGAGGAAAAGATTTTTCACCCAGAGGGTGCTGGGGGTCTGGAACTCACTGCTTAAAAGGATAGTTCAGGCATAAACCCGCAACTCATTCAAAAAGAGTCTGGATATGCACCTCAAGTGCCATAATCTGCAGGGCTACGGACCAAATGCAGGAAGGTGAGATTAGAATAGGTGGATTGTTTTTCAGCCAGCACAGACACAATGGGCCAAGTGGCCTCTTTCTGTGTCTTAAACTTTCTATGATTCACTAATGAACTTCCCACTTAGCAATTAAGATCAATTACTTCCTGGTGCAGAATCATCACATTAAAAAATGTTTTACTACTGCTGCCTAAGTCGACTCTGTAATTCTGTGTGTCCATCAGATGTCAAACAACATATAAATACAGCATCTATTCAATTTCCAAAGCTTCCCAAAGACCTCGTCCATTAATGTATCATACTGTTGTTGCATTATTGGCCCCATGGACTAAAAATGCCTTGCCTTTCCATACAAGATGATAAATTGGACAACTGCAGTATAAATACGTCAGAAAATCTTGAGACTTATGTATGATGCAACTTATTTACATGTTACAAACCAATTTAATAGATTTTGATACAACAGCAGTGCGACCTTGGAGCAGAGCATGTCGAGCAGACATCCAGCAAGGGATGCTTAGATAAATCAATACTGTGATACACTGTGAGTATCATTTATACTTAACTGAAGCAGTCTGTATCACTCACATTAAATCCAATGTGATAATTCTTTTCAATGGTGCTAAATGTTCATATGTGAAATAAAATTGTTTCTCTTACCATTCCATACCAGTAATGTTACAAAAGCAAGTAAAATATATGGCCTTGCACTATGAAAACTTCTGATTTTAATTTCTAAAGACTAAAATGAAGATTTAAAATTCTACACATTTTGCTTTTTTCAAAATAATAGTCAGTGCTGCATTGTTTTCTCAGCTTAGATTTCTTCGGGAAGTCAGGTGTCTTTCAGCAGAGACTGAAATGCTCTCTAGAGATTAAGCATCCTATGCTACAGAATGAATCCCCAAAGCTACATGAATGAAGATGCTTCAAAAACTGGTCCTTAATCTCCAGTGAGAGTGAGAAAAAATGAAATCATCACAGGTGAAAAACTCATATTTTTCAAAATGAACAACTCCACTTATACTCATTTCACAAACACAATTTATTGCTGCAGCCACAAGCATTTCACTCAACTGCTAATGGAGCAGCTCCAATTAGTTATAGCTGGAGCTTGCCGTAGAAATAATTAATCTCCATGAAAATGAGTTTGATTTCTGTGGTATTTTCATCCAAGAAAAAAAACTAACAAAAGTTTTGGGAGCTTAACTCATACTTTACCTCAAAAGCATGACACCTTGAGAACCACAAATTTGTAGTATAACTTTTTTTTTCCAATTTGTCCCATAGTCACGGTATTAATAAACTTAAGGACTTGCAGATTTCACAAGACTAGTCAGACACACATGTGCAGCCACAGTTGATTTTCAAAGTGCCTGGAAAGAGCAAAATCTGATCAAGATCTAACAAAGTAATCTCAGTTATTAAATCAATAAGTTGAATAGTGGCAAAACAAATAGAAGGAAGAAAAAAGTGTTTTACAACAAAATAGCTTGCAAGTTCATAATCTCACAAATGTTGCCTAAAAGGAACTAAGTACATCCCTGCAATGGAGGGGGAAAAAAAATTTCTGTGCCACTCTAGCATGACTAACTAATGGCAGACCAAGAGCATCACTGACGCAACTGGCACGTGACACAGTGAAGCTCAAATGGAGAAGTAAAACAAATTGCATTAATACAGCATCATTAGAATCACAGAACAGTGCAGCACCAAAGGAAGCTATTTGGCCCATTGTATCTGTGCCGGCTCTTTAAAAGAGCTATCTAACTAGTCCTTCTCCCCTGCTCTTTCCCTGTAACCAATATATGCTCATTGCTCACCTTCAATCATTGAACCTACATCAACTCCAACTTGTCCAAAACTCTCCTGGATGATTGTGTCTCACACCAAGTCCAGTCCACCCAGCCAACTGTGCTCTCCAATGTATACCCTGTACTCGAACACATTAAATTTAAAATCCTCACCTTTGTCTTCAGTTCTTTCATGGACTTGTTCTGTCCTATCTCTGAAATTTCAACTGGCCCTATAATATTCTCCCCGCCCCCACACCTTCTGTTCCTCTGACTCTGGTCTTCTAGGTACTTCTCTCCTTTTGCTTCACCCTTTGCAGCAATGTCTGCAAACCTGGGCCCAACTGTCAAATTCCTTCCCTCATCTTCTCCATGACTTCCTTTAAAAACTTTTCAAAATCCATCTCTTTGACCAATTTTTTAGTCACCCCTCCTAATCTATCCTTTTCTGGTTCAATGTTTGTTCCCCTTACGTGAAATGCCTTGGATCATTCTGTACATTAAAGACTTTTTAAAAATTCGTTCATGGGATGTGGGCATAGCTGGCTAAGACAAAGGCGAGATGTTGTAAGCAAATGCAACAACCAATTTTGCACACAGCAAGATCCAGTAAAGAGCAATGAAACAAACGATCCTCTCATCTATTTTCAATGGTGTTAGATATGGGAGGAACATTTGTCAGGAGACCAGGGGAATTTTTACTCTTCCTAAAGTGCTGCTAGATCTGCAAGATCAAATCAGAGAAGGTAGATGGAGACCTTGGTTTAATGTTTCATTTGAAAGATGAGAAAATCATGGAGATGGCATTTAATAGAATTTCATAATCTTTCAGAAACCATGGCATTCTTCAACCAGTCTTATGTAACATGTTTTTTGTGAAATTACTTCTATTCCAGATCAGTTAATTTTGCAATGTCCCTCTTTATATTGAGTTTCATTATATAGTTATATTGTTCTAGCAGAATATTACGTGACCTTTATGAATTACAAGCTCCTTTAGAGCATTAGACATACACAATGCAATTAATATGAAATGAGATCTAATTAGGTTATGTATTTTAGTATTTCTCTTTTGTGATAATCTATTTTTGAATATCTACTTAATCCAATAGCACATTTTATAGTAACAATGCTTTTCCTATTTGATGAACACAGCAAAACTGTTGCAGGTCTCATTTTCTGTAACTTAATAAGGGGAAGAGAGAGATATGAGACTCAAGTTTCGAAATAGACGAGAGAAAAAAGTGTTATGAACACTTAAGCCCACTTAATAGAACAGACGTACTATAAATTTCTTCACAGTAATACTTTACAACCTGTCCCTTATTCCATATAACCCATGTTTCCTAAATGAGCAATGCTCTTAACTCTAGTCCTTTAAGTAAATAAAACACACATCAAACAGCAGTTCCCTTATTTTAAAAAGGGCCTGAACACACTTTGGTGGCACCGATCATACATTTATTTAAAAAGTAAACTTTAAATAAATAAGGAAAAAGTATGACTGTGAGGTCAAGTAAAGTTAAATACATTACTTAGCATCCCTAACAAATACATATGTGAAGACAGTAAATGGATCTACAGATCAATTGTGAAATACTGGAGAAAAAAAACTATACCAAGATTCCAGGGAGAAAGGTGAGAGACCAGATGCTAAAAAATAACAGCACAAAATTCTTCCAGTATTGTAACAGTAAGAGGGTAAAGTTTTGAATGACATCTCAAATGAATTATGAACGACCATACATGATATGATGTAAGTGGACTTACAAAAAACTTGGGCAAGTTGCTATGAAAAGCTGCTGCTTGAACTTAAAGCAGTAGGAGTTCAAAGAAAAACATAGTTATGAATAAGAAACTGACTGAAAAGTAGGAAGATGACATTGAGGGCATGCTGAGTAAAGTAGCCTTGAAACTTCTAGTGCTTCTACTTCACATTAATGAACCAAGTTTAAGAGCTTAATGCATCCTGAATATGACGAGGCAGCCACAGACCTACAAACCGATTTAGACAAAATGTGTAAATATGTTTTGATTAAGTAGAAACCACTTAACATAGAAACTTGCTTTGTCGTGCTTGGTAACACATACTAACAGGATGGGTTCTCACATCAGGGTGCAGTTCTGGCAACAAAACTATTTCAAAAACTTCATTTTTGTAAAACAATTCTGTTTTCCTGTATGCCAGTCTTCAACTTTTAAAGATACAGGAAGGAAAAGTAGGAACAAAGATCAGGTAAAGAACATGGATGAAGAAGGAAAAAGGACAAGAGGAAACTAGAGGAAAAAAGAAAACAAATGCATGAAATTGCATTTATATAGCATCCTTCACATTCTTCAGTCATTCCAAAGTGCTTCACAGCCAACAAAATACTTAATAAGATATAGTCAGTGTGGTCGCGCAATTCAAATCAATTTTGCACAGCCAAGTACCACAAATAGCAATAAGTTTACTGGAAAGTTAATTTGCTTTTGTGATGATGGCCGAGGGATAAATATTGGCCAGGATACCAGTTGAAGACCCCTTTCTTTGAAAATGCCATGGGATATGTTTACATTCACCTAATAGGGTAGAAGGCCTCAGTTTAACATCTTATCTGACAATGCAGTACTCGCTGTGTACTAAATTAGCCACAGTTATATGCTCGAGTCTGCAGTGTTATGAATGCTGAAATTTGTAAATTGTGATTTTTAAAGGTTTAAGATAGTCTGGAAGGTCAGGTGACCTCACATCCACTCAGCTCAAGAACAAGACAGATCAAAGACTTTTGGGGGGGAAAAAAGAGACTGCAGGGGGCAACACCTGAAGAACAATGGGTGTTGCCCTCCCAGACGTTCGGGTCGTAAAACAAAGTGTCAGTGGTTCTGAAGATGCAAATAGCAGCCGTTAACACCTGGGAACAATGGTAGGCACAGGTGGCTCTGTGAAACCAGACTTCTGGACTCTGCATATTGGAACAGGTCAATAAGCTGGTGACTTTTGAGACCAGATAAATTTAACAGATTTTCTTAAGGCAGACAGGCTGTAAGAGCAGAACCAGCAGTTGCGGCCTCAAGGCAGACGGTAAGAAAGAAGCCTAGTGATTGCAGCCTGAGAGATATAGACACCAGCTCTTGGAAGCCTGATACAGCAAAAGGCTGCTATACTTGAACCTGTTGAAACTTGCGGAGAAGTAGAAGACCAGCGGGGATACCAGAAATCGCCTTATTCACGGACATGCAGGTTGAAAGTGCTCGCAAAAGTGAACAAAGAGGATACTGATTTTTGACAAGGTCTGGCAGATCCAACCCATTACAACTTGAGGAGTTTGGGACTTTTAACTGTAAAGAGTTTGCCACCAAAGTGGACCGTGCAACATATAAGTGTGGTGTGAAGTTTTTGAGTACTTTAATAAGTTAAGAAAATACATTTTTTTGCAATCTGGGGTATCAGCTACTTCAAAGTACAAAGTGATTAATGGGGATTTCTTTTAGTTTAGTTGTTATACTAAAAGTCTTACAATGTAAAATCTTGTCTTGTAATTCTTTTAATTGATCTTGGGGTTCATATCTCGTATTTTAATATTAACAGTCTCACTGAGGTCATAATACTCGAACATGGCTTAACTTCACAACCTCCTTTGCTCAGAGGTAAGTGTGCAATCGTACAGGCAAGAGTGCAGACCCCAGACTACATGCTCCAGCTCATCACCTAGAATCTTCAGCACAGAAGGCCATTTCGACCCATATGGTCTATGCCAGTATTTATACTCTATATGAGCCACCTCTCACTCTAATTACCATTTCCCACCTTGACCCATATATTCTTCTATTCCTTGCTCCCTCGTGCATGCATCAAGCCTCGCCTTGAACACATCAATATTATCCGCTGCAGCACTCCATTTGATGGCAAGCTCTACATTTTCACCATTCTGGGTAAAGCAATTCCTCAAAATTCTTCAACTTATCTGTTAGTATCTAGCTTGTATTTATACCGACTTGTTCAGAACTCACTCACAAGTGGAACATTGGTAAAACTGATCTGTAATGGTGCTACTCAAATATCATTTTGATATCACTGTATCCTGGGTGTCTTCTGAAGTGTGGTTTGTTTAAAGGGGGTCTGGAATCTCCCATCCCTCAAGGCTGGAAGAGAGCTTTCCAATAGGCTAATTACTTCTAATTCTGCTTGGTTGAAAAGATATGTCCATTGGATTTAAACACCGCTGTCAATTAATCACCTCTGTCACGCAGTAACTGAAATTGATAATATCGATATCAACAAACATCGCTCTTCCTTACAAGCTCTGGTTTATTTCTAATAACTGCTTCTATTCTTATTTAGATGAAGCAGCAGAGACTGGCATTTGGGAATTTCTTCATAGTCTCTGGTTATCACTTTTCAAATCTCAGCTGGTGGTTTGAACGGCTTTGTCTACTGTTTTAACAATTGAAAAATATGGCATCTCATTATTTCAACCTTCAGATTTACCTGCAGTGATTCCACAGGGACTCATTCACAGCTACTGTATTAACATAAGAAATAGGAGTAGGCCATACGGCCCCTCGAGTCTGCTTCACCATTCAATAAGATTTTGGCTGATCTATTCTTGGCCTCAACTCCACATGGAGTTGGCCTGTTCCCCATAACTCTCAACTCCCCTATAGTTCAAGAAGCTGTCTATTGTAGCCTTGAATATATTCAATGACTCAGCCGTCACAGCTCTCTGGAGTAGAGAATTCCGAAGATTTACGACCCACAGAGAAGAAATTCTTCCTTACCTCCCTCTTAAATGAGCGATCCTCATTCTAAAACTGGGCCCGAGTTCGAGATTACCTCATGAGGGGAAACATCCTCTCAGTATCTACCTTATCAAGGCCTCACAGAATCTTCTACATTTCAATAAGATCACCTCTCATTCTTCGAAACTCCAATGAGTACAAGCCCAAGCTGCTCAACGTTTCCTCAAAAGCCAATCTCTTCATCCCAAGAATCAAAGTAGCGAACCTTCTCTGAACTGCCTCTAATGCAAGCACATCCCTCCTTAAAAAAGACCAAAACTGTACAGAGTACTCCAGATGTGATCTCACCAATGCCCTATACAGTTATAGAGAGACTTTGATACTCTATCCCCCTTGCAATAAAGGCCAACATTCCATTTGCCTTCCTAATTTCTTGCTGTAAACAGAGAAGAAGAAATAACAAAAAAAAGGGTGTATGATGCATGTCAGGTGAATTCTTCATGTGAGAACCAGGCCATAGACAAGAAGGTAAGAGGGGAGGTGAAGAGGAAAATTAGACTGGCAGAGAGAGAATATAAGAATAGCATGGCAGTCAACATAAAAGGGAACCCAATAATCTTCTACTGGCAGGTAAATACTAAAGCGGTGGAGTAGGGCCTATTAGGAAGTAAGAGGGTAATACATGCTTTGAAGCACAGGGCAAGGCTACTATACTTGGAGTACTTTGTTTCAGTGTTCAGTAAGGAAGTGGAATCTGACAAAATATCAATAGAAGCAGAGAAAGTAGAGGCAACGGATAGGATAACAATTGAGAGCGGGAGGTACTAAAAAGGCTGACTATGCTTAGAGTAGTCACCTAGTCTGGATGGCTTGCATCCCTGGTTGCTAAAGGAAGCGGGGATGGAGATAGTGGAAGGGCTTCCCATAATCTTCAGATCTTCCCTGGATACGGGTGAGTTGCCAGAGGATTGTAGGTCAGTGAACATTGTGCCATTGTTTAAAAAAGGTGCGAGGGATAGACCAAATAATTATAGGCCAGTCAGTCTGACCTCGGTGGTGAGTAAATTATTAGAATCAATGCTGAGAGACAGGATAAACTGTCACTTAGAAAAGCATGGATTAATCAGGGATAGTGAGCATGGATTTATTAAGGGAAGGTCGTGTCTTACTATCTAGATTGAGCTTTTTGAAGAAGTAATAAGGAAGATTGTTGAGGGTAGTGCAGTGGATGTGGTCTACATGGATTTTAGTAATGTATTTGACAAGGTCCTGCATGGCAGACTGGTCAGAAAAATGAAAGCCCATGGGATACAGAGAAAGGTGGCAGGTTGGATTCAAAATTGGCTCAGTGACAGGAAACAAAGGGTAGTAGTCGATGGATATTTTTGCGAATGGAAAGCGGTTTCCAGTGGTGCTCCACAGGGCTCAGTCATAGAGTCATAGAGAGATAAAGCACTGAAACAGGCCCTTCGGCCCATCGAGTCTGTGCCAACCAACAACCACCCATTTATACTAATCCTACAGTAATCCCATATTCCCTCCACATCCCCACCATTCTCCTACCACCTACCTACACTCGGGGCAATTTACAATTGCCAATTTACCTATCAACCTGCAAGTCTTTGGCTGTGGGAGGAAACCAGAGCACCCGGCGGAAACCCACGTAGTCACAGGGAGAACTTGCAAACTCCGCACAGGCAGTACCCAGAACCAAACCCGGATCACTGGAGCTGTGAGGCTGCAGTGCTAACCACTGCACCACTGTGTTGGGTCCCTTGCTGTTTGTGGTATATATTAATGATTTGGACTTAATTGTGGGAGGCATGGTTGGGAAATTTGCTGATGTCACAAAAATTGGCTGTGTAGTTGATAGTGAAGAGGATAGCTGTAGTCTCTCGAATGATATAAGAATATAAGAACTAGGAGCAGGAGTAGGCAATTCAGCCCCTCAAGCCTGGTCTGCCATTCAATACGATCATGGCTGATCTCATCTTGGCCTCAACTCCACTTTCCTGCCCATTCTCCATAACCCTTCAACCCATTTCTAATTAAAAATCTGTCTATCTCTTCCTTAAATTTACCCAATGTCCCGGCATCCACCGCACCCTGGGGTAGTGAGTTCCACAGATTCACGACCCTTTGAGAGAAGTAATTTCTCCTCATCTCGGTTTTAAATCTGCTACCCCTTATCCTAAAACTATGACCTCTCGTTCTAGATTGCCCCACAAGAGGAAACATCCTCCCTATGTCTACTTTGTCAATCCCCTTAATCATCTTACATACCTCAATTAGATCTCCTCTCATTCTTCTAAACTCTAGAGAGTAAAGGCCTAAACTGCTCAATCTCTCTTCATAAGACAAGCCCCCCATCTCTGGAATCAATCTAGTGAACCTTCTCTGAACTGCCTCCAATGCAACTACATCCTTTCTCAAGTAAGGGGACCAAAACTGTACGCAATACTTCAGGTGGGGTCTCACCAGTGTCTTGTACAGTTGCAGCAACGCTTCCCTACTTTTATACTCTATTCCTTTAGCAATAAATGCCAAAATTCCATTTGCCTTCCTTGTCACCTGCTGTACCTGCAAACTAGTTTTCTGCGATTCATGCACGAGGACACCCAGATCTCTCTGCACTGAAGCACTCTGAAGTTTCTCTCCATTTACATAATAATTTACCTTTCTATTCTTCCGACCAAAATGGATAACCTCACACTTATCCACGTTAAAATCCATCTGCCAAATTTTGGCCCATTTATCTAATCTATCCATATCCATTTGCAGATTTCTCATTTCTTTATTACAACTTACTGTCCCACCTGTTTTAGTGTCATCTGCAAATTTGGCTATAGTACCTTCTATCCCTGCATCCAAGTCATTTATATAGATTGTAAATAGTTGGGGCCCGAGGACCGAACCCTGTGGCACCCCACTAGTTACATCTCGCCAACCAGAAAAGGACCCATTTATCCCGACTCTCTGTTTTCTGTTGGTTAGCCAATCCTCTATCCAAGCTAATAAATTGCCTCCAACCCCATGTGAACTTACCTTGTGTATTAACCTTTTGTGCGGCACCTTATCAAATGCTTTCTGGAAGTCCAGATAAACTACATCTACATTATCTACTTTGCTTGTTACAGCTTCAAAGAACTCTAGCAAATTAGTCAAACACGATTTACCCTTCATAAAACCATGCCGACTCTGATGGATTGCGTTTTGACTTTCTAAATGTTCTGGTATTACTTCCTTAATAATGGATTCTAACAATTTCCCAATGACTGATGTTAAACTAACTGGTCTATAGTTTCCTACTTTCTGCCTCCCTCCCTTTTTGAATAAGGGTGTTACATTAGCTTTTTTCCAATCCACTGGAACCTTTCCCGTATCCAGAGAATTTTGGAATATTATTATCAATGGATCCACTATCTCCACTGCCACTTCCTTTAAGACCCTAGGATGTAGGCCATCAAGCCCTGGGGACTTGTCTGCCTTCAATACCAATAGTTTGCTCAGTACTTTTTCCCTAGTGATGATGATTGTTCTAAGTTCCTCCCTTTCTACAACCTCTGCATTACCTGGTACTATTGGGATGGTACTAGTGTCCTCCACCGTGAAAACTGAAGCAAAATACTGATTTAGTGTCTCTGCCATTTCTGTGTTCCCTTCTATTAACTCCCCAGTCTCATCCTCCAACGGACCAACATTCACCTTAGCTACTCTCTTCCCTTTTATATACTTATAGAAGCTTTTGCTATCTGTTTTTATATTTTGCGCTCGTTTTCTTTCATAATTTACCTTTGCTCTTTTTATTACTTTTTTTAGTAACCCTTTGTTGATCTTTAAAGGTTTCCCAATCTTCCAGCCTGCCACTAGCCTTTGCAATATGGTATGCTTTAGTTTTTGTCTTTATGTTATCCTTAACTTCCTTGCTTAGCCATGGATGTTTTTTCCCCCTCCTAGAATTTTTTTCTTCTCTGGAATATATTTTAGTTGGGATAAATTGAATATCTCCTTAAACATCTGCCACTGTTCGTCAACTGTCCTACCTTGTAGTCTTCCTGCCCAGTCAACTGGGACCAAATCTGTCCTCATGCCTATATAATTACTTTTGTTTAACTCCAGAACGCTCGTGTGGGACTCCAGCTTCTCGCCCTCAAACTGAATTTGAAATTCTAGCATGCTATGATCACTTTTCCCCAGAGGATCCTTAACAATGAGATCATTTATTAATCCCACCTTATTACACAACACCAAATCTAGAACAGCCTGCTCCCTGGTTGGTCCCACAACATATTGCTCCAAAAAACAATTTCTAATACATTCAATGAACTCTCCCTTGAGGATACCCATGTCAATTTGACTGATCCAGTCTATATGCATATTAAAATCACCCATGATTATTGCCATACCTTTCTCACAAGCCCCCATTATTTCCTGGTTCATACTGTGCCCCACTGCGGAACTACTATTTGGGGACCTATAGATTACTCCCACCAGTGACTTCTTTCCCTTGCTATTTCTTACTTCTACCCAGATTGATTCGACACCTTGATCTCCAGTGCCTATATCGTTTCTCACTACAGCACTGATCTCTTCCTTCACTAACAAAGCTACACCACCTGCTTTTCCTTCCTGTCCATCCTTCCGAAATACTGAGTACCCTTGGATATTCAATTCCCAAACCTGGTTTCCCTGCAACCACGTCTCAGTAATCGCTACTAATTTATACCCATTTGTCTCTATTTGCGCTGTTAACATTTATTCCGAATGCTTCGTGCATTCAGATACAAAGCCTTTAAGTTTGTTCTATTATTAAATTTCCCTACTCTTATACGATTCCTTGGTGCAATTTGATGTTCACACGTTCTGTCCCTTCCTTTTATTTTCTGGCAACAATCAGCCTCACCACTAACCTGCACTCCTACCTTCTCCTTTAACTTCCTGTTTTTCCATGCAACTAAACCCTCCCCCCCACTATTTAGTTTAAAACCCTATCTACGGCCCTAGTTATGTGATTCGCCAGGTCCCAGGGAGCCTGTCCCATCGGAACAGCTCCCACCTTCCCCAGTACTGGTGCCAATGTCGCACAAATTCTAACCCATTTCTCCCACACCAATCTTTGAGCCACGCATTTACCTCTTTAACCTTATTGACCTTTTGCCAATTTGCTCGTGGCTCAGGTCAGAATCCAGAGATTATTACCTTTTTGGTTCTGCTTTATAATTTAGCCCCTAGCTGCTCAGATTCCCTCAGTAGAACATCTAACCTCGTTCTACCTATATTGTTGGTACCTACGTGGACCATGACAACTGGATCTTTCTCCTGCCCTGGCATCAGGTGGGCAACAAAGCCTTCGGGACTCTCGATCCTGGCCACAGAAAACAGTGTCTATGCCCCTAACTATACTATCCCCAATTACGACTACATTTCTCTTGTCTCCCCCCACTTGAATGGCTCCCTGTACCACGGTGCTGTGGTCAATTTGCTCATCCTCCCTATAGTCCCTGCTCTCATCCACACAGGGAGCAAGAATCTCGAACCTGTTGGACAAGGACAATGGCTGAGGCTCCTGCAGCACTACCTCCTGGATCCCTCTACCTGCCTCACTCATAGTCACACCCTCCTGTCCCTGACCACTGGCCGAATTCAAGGTAGTTAATCTAAGGGGTGTGACTGCCTCCTGAAACACAGCATCCAGGTAACTCTCCCCCTCCCTGATGTGTCACAGTGTCCGAAGCTCAAACTCCAGCTCATCAACTCTGAGCCGGAGTTCCTCCAGCAGCCAACACTTGCTACAGCTGTGTTCACCAGGAACCACAATGGGGTCCACCAGCTCCCACATCATGCAGGTACCACACATCACTTGGTCCTGCATCTCTATTTTATATAATTAAATTTTAATTTGTTATTTAAATTTCCGACTGGTCTTCAGTTTTTTTTAAATCCGCTTTAGTCTATATACTTATAAATCAATCAAGTCTTACTCTATGTTGATTCAATTAAATTAAATTAAAAACTTACCTGAATACTGACCTTAGCTGCTCTTTGTTTCCCTGCTCTCACTGTTCAATGTGACGTCACTCTGATGTCAGTTTTCGAGTTTTCCCCTGCTCCTCGGGCTCTGCTCCTCTCTGTCTCTCTACCACACAGGTTTTGGTGCGCTTTTTCAGACCTCTGGTCCTGCTGCTCCTCGGGCTCTGCTCCTCTCTGTCTCTCTACCACACAGGTTTTTGGCACGCTTTTTTATATCTCTGGTCCTGCTGCTCCTCGGGCTCTACTCCTCTCTGTCTCTCAATGGTTTGGCTGAATGGGCGGAAAAGTGGCAAATGGAATTCAATCTGGAGAAGTGTGAGGTAAAGCATTTGGGGAGGGCAAACAAAGCAAGGGAATACACAATAAACGGCAGGATATTGAGAGTGGTAGAAGAAGTGAGAGACCTTACAGTGCATGTCCACAGGTCCCTGAAGGTGTCAGGACAGGTAGATAGAGTTGTGAAGAAGGCCTATGGAATGCTTTCCTTGAGGGATGTAATTCTGGAACTGTATAAAACACTGGTTAGGCCACAGCTGGAGTATTGTATACAGTTCTGGTCACCACATTACAGGAAGAACATTATTGCTCTGAAGAGAGTCCAGAGGAGATTTACAAGAATGTTGCCAGGGTTTGAAAGTTGCAGCTATGAGGAAAGATTGGATATGCTATGGTTGTTTTCCTTGGAACAGAGGAGGCTGAGGGGTGACTTAATAGAGGTGCAAAAAAATTATGAGGGGCCTAGATAGACAGGAAGGACCTGTTTCCCCCAGCAGAGAGATCAATTACCAGGGGACACAGATTTAAGGTGATTGGTCGAAGGATTAGAGGGAACATGAGGAAAAACTTTTTCACTCAGAGAGTAATGGATGTCTGGAATTAACAGCCAGCAACAGTGGAGGAGATAGAAACCCTCAACTCTTTCAAAAGGTACCTGGACCTGCACCTGAAGTGCTGTAATCTGCAAGGCTACAGACCAGGTGCTGGAAGGTGGGATTAGACTGGGCGGCTATTTTTTTCAGCCGGCACAGACACAATGGGCTGAATGGCCTCCTTCTGTGCCGTAATTTTTCTATGTTCCATTTAGCAAAATGCTTGTCCAATTTGTCGTTGGAGTGTGAGCCATTATGCCAACTCACTACCAAGGACGTGCAGTGGTATTGGGGCACAGAAGAAGCAGCAGCGTTCACTAAAATCAAGCAACTAGTGACAGCAACACCAGTGCTGAAATACTATGACAGAAATGAAGAAGTCACCCTGCAGTGTGACACCAGCATGGTAGGACTTGGAGCAACCCTAATGCAGCAAGAACAACCAGTTGCATTTGCATCCAGGGCATGAACGCAAATGGAACGATGCCACACTCAGATCGAGAAAGAGTGCCTGGCCATTGTCTTTGCTCGTGAACATTTTCATCAACTCCTACTTGGAAGATACAAAGTGACAGTCCAGTGCGACCACAAGCCACTTCAAAGCATTTTCCACAAGCTGCGACTATTTGCTCAAAAGCGTCAGCAAAGAATGTTACTCCAGTTAGAGATAACAATTGGACGTGACATACAAGGGAAGCAAATATACATCGTTGACATGCTGTCGAGAGCAGCACTCCTTATAAAGCAAATAGAGAATGCTAAGACAGAGTGTAAAATCTTCCTGATCCAAAGTGAAGCTGCAGCTCGACATGCTCTGGAAGTCATCAATCCAGCAGAGATATTGAATCTGACAGACAAGCATCTTAGTCAAATCAAGCGAACTACCCACCAAGATGCAACTCCCCAAGTGTTGCAAGAAGTAGTGATGAAAGGATGGCTGGCAAGCAAGCATCATGGACACTCCTGTGGTCACAAGAGCTTATTGGGCAAACAGAGAAGAATTGACAGCCCAAGATAGCATCGTGTACAAAGGAAACAGTCACTATCCCACCTACATCCGTGACTCTTCTGACGCCCTACGTCATTTTGACAATTTCCAGTTTCCTGGTCCCAACCGCCTCCTCTTCACTATGGACGTCCAATCGCTCTACACCTCCATCCCCCACCAGGATGGTTTGAAGGCTCTCCGCTTCTTCCTGGAACAGAGGCCCAACCAGTCCCCATCCACCAACACCCTCCTCCGCCTGGCTGAACTTGTTCTCACATTGAACAACTTCTCCTTCAACTCCATGCACTTCCTTCAAGTAAAAGGTGTCGCTATGGGTACCCGCATGGGTCCTAGTTATGCCTGTCTTTTTGTGGGATATGTCGAGCATTCTTTGTTCCAGTCCTACTCAGGCCCCCCCCCACCAAACTCTTTTTCCGGTACATTGATGACTGTATCGGTGCCGTTTCCTGCTCCCGCCCCGAACTAGAAAACTTTATCAACTTTGCTTCCAATTTCCACCCTTCTCTCACCTTTACATGGTCCATCTCTGACACTTCCCTTCCCTTCCTCGACTTCTCTGTCTCCATCTCTGGGGATAGGTTGTCTACCAATATCCATTATAAGCTCACTGACTCCCACAGCTACCTCGACTACACTTCTTCACACCCTACCTCCTGTAAGGACTCCATTCCATTCTCCCAGTTTCTCCGTCGCATCTGCTCTGATGATGCTACCTTCCATGACGGTGCTTCTGATATGACCTCCTTTTTCCTCAACCGAGGATTTCCCCCCACTGTGGTTGACAGGGCCCTCAACCGTGTCCGACCCATTCCCCGCACCTCTACCCTCACCCCTTCCCCTCCTCCCAGAACCGTGACAGGGTTCCCCTTGTCCTCACTTTTCATCCCACCAGCCTCCATATCCAAAGGATCATCCTCCGCCATTTTCGCCACCTCCAGCGTGATGCCACTACCAGTCGCATCTTCCCCTCCCTTCCCCTGTCAGCATTCCGAAGGGATCGTTCCCTCCGCGACACCCTGGTCCACTCCTCCATTACCCCCACCACCTCGTCCCCGTCCCAGGGCACCTTCCCCTGCAATCGCAGGAGGTGTAATACCTGCCCATTTACCTCCTCTCTCCTCACTATCCCAGGCCCCAAACACTCCTTTCAGGTGAAGCAGCGATTTACTTGTACTTCTTTCAATGTAGTATACTGTATTCGCTGCTCACAGTGTGGTCTCCTCTACATTGGGGAGACCAAGCGCAGACTGGGTGACCGCTTTGCGGAACATCTCCGCTCAGTCCGCAAGCAGGACCCTGAGCTTCCGGTTGCTTGCCATTTCAACACTCCCCCCTGCTCTCATGCTCACATCTCTGTCCTGGGATTGCTGCAGTGTTCCAGTGAACATCAACGCAAGCTCGAGGAACAGCATCTCATCTACCGATTAGGCACACTACAGCCTGCCGGACTGAACATTGAGTTCAATAATTTCAGAGCATGACAGCCCCCCATTTTACTTTCATTTTTAGTTACTTTTTCTTCCTTTTTTTACATTCCTTTTTACATTTTTTACAATCTTTTTTTGCATTTATTTCATTTCATCTTAGTTTGTTCAGTTTGCTTACCCACTGTTTTTTTCAGGTTGTTTTTCTTCAGGTTTGCACTTGCTGCTGTTCAATATTCAGCGTATTCACACCTAATCTGTACTAATGCTTTGTCTTTCAACACACCATTAACATACTGTTTGCCTTTGCTCCGTGACCTTTTGGTCAGTTATGTGGCCTGGTCCAATCTGCACCTACTCCTTTGTTATCTCTTGCCCCACCCCCACCTCACTTGTTTATAATCTGTGACTTTTCTAATATTTGTCAGTTCCGAAGAAGGGTCACTGACCCGAAACGTTAACTCTGCTTCTCTTTCCACAAATGCTGCCAGACCTGCTGAGTGATTCCAGCATTTCTTGTTTTTGTTTCAGATTTCCAGCATCCGCAGTATTTTGCTTTTATTACTATCCCTAAGGAGTTGAGAGGAAAGATGCCAAAGCACATCCATGCAAGCCACCGAGGAGGGCAAGAGAAGTGCTCTACTCTAAATATGAGCACTGAAATTAAGGACCACATCAGCCAGTCCAGTGCATGTAATGAGTACCAAGCTAAAGAGCTGATGATGCAGGACATCCCAGACAGACCTTAGATGAAGCTGGGAGTAGACTTCTTCACTCTCGCAGGAACTGATTACCTTGTCACCGCAGCTACTATTCTGACTACTAGGAGGTAGATCAGCTGACTACTGGGGAGACTGTATAATGCCTGAAAGCACTTTGGTTGTTACGGATTCCAGACTTTGTTATCAGTGACAATGGCCCTCACTTCACGAGTGAAGAATTCAGCCACTTCATGAAGGATTGGGAAATTCGACACCATCCTTCATCTTCACACTATCCCCAAAGGGAAAGGCTGAGGCGGCAGTGAAAATCACCAAAGGAGTCATAAATTTTTTTTTTCGTTCCTGGGAAATGGGTGTCGCTGGTTAGGCCAGCATTTATTGCCCGTCACTAATTGCCCTCGAGAAGGTGGTGGTGAACTGCCTTCTTGAACCGCCGCAGTCCATATGGGATAGGTACACCAACAGTGCTGTTGGGAAGGGAGTTCCAGGATTTTGACCCAGCAACAGTGAAGGAACAACAATATAGTTCCAAGTCAGGATGGTGTGTGGCTTGAAGGGGAACTTGCAGGTGGTGGTGTTCCCATGCAGTTGCTGCCCTTGTCCTTCTAGGTGGTAGAGGTCACGGGTTTGGAAGGTGCTGCCGAAGGAGCCTTGGTGCGTTGCTGCAGTGCATCGTGAAGACTGCTGCCACTGTGCGGTGGTGGTGGGAGTGAATGTTTGTAGATGGGGTGCCAATCAAGTGGGCTGCTTTGTCCTGGATGATGTCGAGCTTCTTGAGTGTTGTTGGAGCTGCACCCACTGAGGCAAGTGGAGAGTATTCCATTGCACTCCTGACTTATGCCCTGTAGATGGTTGTCAAGCTTTGGGGAGTCAGGGAGGTGAGTTACATGCCGCAGGGTTCCTAGCCTCTGACCTGCTCTTGTAGCCATGGTATTTATATGGCTACTCCAGTTCAGTTTCTGGTCAACGGGAGCCCCTAGGATGTTGATAGTGGGGGATTCAGCAATCATAATGCCATTGAATGTCAAGGGGAGATGGTTAGATTCTCTCTTGTTGGAGATGGTCATTGCCTGTAACATGTGTGGTGCGAATGTTACTTGCCACTTATCAGCCCAAGCCTGGATATTGTCCAGGTCTTGCTGCATTTCTACATGGACAGTTGCAGTATCTGAGGAGTTGTGAATGGCGAAGGTTGTGCAATCATCAGTAAACATCCCCACTTCTGACCTTATGATTGAAGGAAGGTCAGTGAAGCAGCTGAAGATGGTTGGGCCTACGACACTACTGAGGAACTCCTGCAGTGATGTCCTGGGACTGAGATGATTGACCTCCAACAACCACAACCATCTCCCTTTGCGCTAGGTACGACTCCAACCAGCGGAGAGTTTTCCCCCCAATTCCCATTGACTCCAGTGTTGCTAGGACTCCTTCGAATCATAGAAAAATTATGGCACAGAAGGAGGCCTTTCAGCCTGTTGTGTCTGTGCCCACCGAAAGGAAAAAAAACTAGCCGTGCAATCTAATCCCACCTTCCTGCAGCTGGTCCATAGCCTTGCAGGTTTCAGCACTTCAGGTGCAGGTCCAGGTACCCTTTAAAAGAAAGAGTTGAGGGTTTCTGTCGCCACCACCGTTCCTGGCAATGAATTCCAGGCACCCACCACCCTCTGGGTGAAAAAGTTTTCTCTCATGTCCCTTCTAATCCTTCGGCCAATCACCTTAAATCTGTGCTCCCTGGTAATTGACCTCTTTGCTAGGGGAAACAGGTCATTTCTGTCTACTCTATCTGGGCTCCATAATTTTGTACACCTCTATTAAGTCATCCCTCAGCCTCCTCTGTTCTAAGGAAAACAACCCTAGCAAATCCAATCTTTCCTCATTTTTCGAGCCCTGGCAACATTCTTGTAAATTGCCCCACCTTATTCTTTCCCCACATTTCCTGACCTACATGGGGGCCGAAGACTAATCTCACCAACTTCCATCCCGTCTCTCATCGCTCCCAGCTCTGACCCCATAAACCCTGCCCATAGACTGACTGTTACTGCCTCCCACCCTCCACATCTCCCTCCAAAATATATGTTCACTTACTAATAAAGCCCTTGCCATCCATGATCTTATTGTCGACAATTACATTGACGTTATAGCTTTGACAGAGATAAGACTGAGGGGTGATGACACCTTTCCCCTTAATGAAGCTTTCCTGTCCGTCTATACCTTCCATCACTTGTCCCATCGGAAGTGTTGTGGTGGTGGTGTAGCCCTTCACTCTAAATCACACCTTAGTTTGCCCTCCTACTCCTCTGGCAACATTTTTGAGCATCACACCTTGTTACACCCTTCATGGGCTCTCATTTCAAGTCCTTGTTCTGCATCACTCACCCAAAGATAACTTTAAATTTCTCACAGAGTTGTCTTCTCTGCTTTCTTCCGTCCGCATCTGCACTGAACAAATTCTCATTCTCCATTTCAACTGCTTATTCTCGCTCTTGTGGGCTTACTGGCCTCTTTTCCTCCCTCAATTTCTTGATTCATATAAACTCTCCTAACCACATACACGGCAATCCCCTCGAACTTGTCATCTCATGCGGTGGCCTCATTACCACTGTCGTTACTTAGGGAATCTCTGATCATTTCCTGGCATCACTCTCTACCCACATTTCCCTCCCAAGCCCATTTCTTTTCGAGTCCAAACTAGGAAAAACTTTCACCCAAGTCACTTCGATCTGCACTCTCAAATTCCCAACCAACTGGACTTAGAACTATTACTCTTTCCCACCGTAATCAGTCCTCTTGGTATACCCCTCATCTTCATTCCCTTAAGTTCAAGGGCTGCAGACTTGAATGTCTTTGGCAAACAAATGGTTTAACCATTCATTGCCAGATCTGGTTAGACCACTTTAAAGCATTACCAGATTACGTTCTCCATCTCATTATTCAAAGAGCATCCAGGGAGACAAAGGTAATATCCGGCTTCTCTTCTCCAGCAATAACCATTTACTTAAACCACCCTCCCCTTCAACAATAAGTGCAATGAACTCAACATTTTGTTGCAAAGATCAAGACCACCCATTCAGCTACCTCTGCTGCTTCCTTCCCTTCCCCAGACATCCACGCCTAACTTCCTCTCACCCTAGTCCTGAACTCTCATCTTTCTCCAGTTTTTCTTCCATCCCCCCTCAGGCCCTCTCCGAGTTCATCTTGTTCAGGAACCACAGAAAATTATGGCACAGGAGGCCATTCGGCCCATCGTGTCCATGCCAGCCGAAAAAACCTAGCCGCCCAATCTAATCCCACCTTCCAGCACCTGGTCCATAGCCTTGCAGGTTACAGCACTTCAGGTGCACGTCCAGGTACCTTTTCAAAGAACTGAGGGTTTCTGCCTCCACCACCGTTCCTGGCAGTGAATTCCAGACACCAACCACCCTCTGGGTGAAAAAGTTTTTCATGTCCCTTCTAATTCTTCTACCAATCACCTTAAATCACAATTCCTACCAAACTGCTGACCACTCAACTTCCCTTCCTGGCTGCTATGTTAGCTGACATTATTCATGGTTCTCTCTGTTCAAGTACAGTCCCCCCACTCCTTCAAATGTACCGTCATCACCTCTCTCCTAAAATAAAAACCTTAATCCCCTGTTTGTGCAAACTATCACCCCATCGCCAACCTTCCATTCCTCTCCAAAGTTCTTCAACATGTTGTCGCCTCCCAAATTTGTGCCCATCTTTCTCAGAATTCTATGTTTGAATCCCTCCAACCAGGTTTTCACCCCATCATAATGCTGAAACAGCTCTGATCATATCACAAATGACATCCTAGTTGACTGTGACAAAGGCAAACTATCCTCCTTCATCTCCTGAACCTGTCTGTAGCCATTGACACGGTTGACCAAAATATTCTGCTCCAAAGCCTCTTCACTGTTGTCTGGCTGGGTGGGACTTCACTTGCCTGGCTTAATTCTTAACCACTCTGTTGTAACTAGAGAATCACCTGCAATGGATTATCTTCTCGTTCCCATACCATTACCTCGGGTGTCCCTCAAGGATCCAACCTTGGCCCCACCATTTTTCTCATCTACATGTTGTCCCTCGGTGACATCACCCAAAATCATGGCATCAGTTTCCACATATGCACTGACGATACCCAGCTCTACCTCACCTCCACGTCTCTTGACCACATCTCTACGCTGTCAGACTGCATGTCCCACATCTAGTATTGGATGAGCAGAAATTTACTCCAATTAAATATCGAGAAAACATCGTCTTCCCTTGCCACTGACTCCATCCCTTTCCCTGTCAAGTTCTGAGGCTGAACAGACTGCTCGCAACCATGGTGTTATATCTGACCCCAAGATGAGCTTCGTATCTCACATCCACATCATTAAGACCACCTATTTCCACCTTCGTAACGTTGCCTGACTTCAATCTTGTGTCAGCTTGTCTGCTGCTGAAACCCTCACCCATGCCTTTGTCACCTTCAGCTTGCATTATTCCAATGCACTCCTAGCCAGTCTCCGACATTCGACCCTCCACAAATTTAAGGTCATTCAAAACTCTGTTGCCCCTGTCCTTACTTGCACCAAGTCTCATTCACCTATTATCCCTGTGTTCACTGGTCTACATTGGCTCTTGGTCAAATGACACTGCAATTTTAAAATTCTTGCCCTAGTTTTCGAGTTGCCTCAGTATTTACAGTTGAAAAGAACATTCGAGAAGATACCCTGAGCCAGGGGCTCAGAGAACAGAAGAGCAGCCGCAAGTCCGAGACTGATCACCTCGTGTCTTGATGGGTAGTATACTGTACAATTAGTGAAAGCTTGTACTTTGATGATTTTTGATACTGTACAAGTAGTGAGAGCTTGTACTTGATGATTTGGGTGAATAAAATATTGAGATACCTTTCACCAATCGGATTCCGTGGATACTTTAAGAGTAGAGTGTGTGTTAGGCACAACAGTACTAGTAGAAATTCTGCAAACAAGTAAAATCTGCCATATTATAGTTTCTACCTAACTCTTACTCTTAACTCTGATTCATAGTTTATATCCTCATACAATATTGGAATACTTATCTTCCTATCTTATGAGTAGCAAAACTAAAGAATTTGTATTAATTTAGTAATAATTACACTAAGCAATGCCACATTACCAGATACTGTGTGCATAAAGTCACACACGAGATCATACGAAGCTAGGGCTTGCTTACGTAGATGCGCTTTGATAGAGTACAAAAACAATAATCTACTTTCATTCTAAAAACGTAAAGTTTACAGTATTGGAACTTTTTGTACAATATCTTGTAATAATTTGCCAAGAAAGCCAGGCTCAGAAATGAAAGAAATTAGGACTTTAAGAATAAACAGATAAAATATGTACTGCAATGCTCCAGATAGTAAAATGTTAACACAAAGGAGGTCAGTGCTATCAGAAAGCTTTTTAGGGTATTGAGGAAAAAGAAAATCATGTTCCAGTAGTATGCCCAATGGGCCAGTCTTTATTTGAGCTTAGTTACGGATCATTGGTAGACTACTGAACCAGACCAATAAAAAACTAGGGGGAGGGGTGTGTAAAGTATAGCCCAATACGATCCTCATCTGATGTTTAAACATAAAGTTGCAGGAAAGGTCACTAGATGGTGGCTTCAATTGGGAACCTTCATTAATGTATTCTCTCCCTAACCGAGCGATATCATCAATTGTTTTGTCCCTTTCAATTCCAGTTAGAGACTCGGGGCAGAGGTTACGATCTACAATTGGTGAGCGCAACATTGAGTCCAGAAGGCTGTAAAGTGCCCAGTCAAAAGATGAGATGCTGTTCCTCGAGCTTGTGTTGAGCTTCACTGGAACAATGTAGCAGACCAAGGACAGAAAGGTCAAGAGCGTGAACAAGGTGAAGAATTAAAATGACAACTGATTGAAGCTTGAGGTTGCAGTTACCGACTGAACAGAAGTGTTCCACAAAACTGTCACCCAGTCTGTGTAGAAGAGACCAAATAGTGACCAGCAAAAACAGTAAATTGCTGTTTCACCTCGAAAGAGTGTTTGAGGCTTTGGACTGTGAGAAGGGAGAAAGTAAAAGGGCAGGTGTTACATCTCCTGCACTTGCATGGAAAGGTACTGTGAGAAGGGGAGGGGTTGAAGAATGTTGGGAGTGACTGAGGAGTGGACCAGGGCATCATGGATGAAATGGTTTCCAAACTTCTGTCACCTTCACATGGTCTATCTCTTGACTCTTCCCTTCCTCAACTGCTCTTCATTTCTGGGGATAGGCTGTCAACGAATATTCACTATAAGCCCAATGACTCCCGCAGCTACGTTGACTACACTTTCTCACACCTCACTTCCTGTAAGGACTCCACTGCATTCTCCCAGTTTCTATGCCTCCACTGTATCTGTTCGAATGATGCAACCTTCCACAAAATGCTTCTGAAAAGTCTTCCCCTTTCCTCAACCGAGGATCATACCCACTGTGGTTGACAGGGTCCTCAACCACATCTGTGCCATTTCCTGCACTTCTGCTCTCATATCTTCCCTTCCCTCGTGGAACTATGATGGGTCCCCTTGTCATACGAACTAGCAGCAGGAGTAGGCCACTCGACCCCTCGAGCCTGCTCTGCCATTCAATAAGGTCATGGCTGAATTGATTACTCCACATTTCCACCTACCCCCGATAACCTTCCACTCCTTGCTTATCAAGAATCTATCTCCCTCTGCCTTAAAAATATTCAAAGATTCTGCTGCCGCCTTTTGAGGAAGAGAATTCCAAAGACTCATGGCCCTCAGGAGAAAAAAAAAATTCTCATCTCGGTCTTAAATGGGCAACCCCTTATTTTTAAATGGTGACCCTAGTTCTAGATACTCCTACAAGAGGAAACATCCTTTCCACATCCACCCTGTCAAGACCCCTCAGGATCTTATATGTTTCAATCATCACCTCTTACTCTTGTAAATTCCAGCGGATACAAGCCTAGCTTGTCCAATCCTTCCTCATAAGATAGCCTGCCCATTCCAGGTATTAGTCTAATAAACCTTCGCTGTACTGCCTCCAACGCATTTACATCCTTCCTTAAATAAGGAGACCAGTACTGTACACAGTATTCCAGATGTGATCTCACCAATGCGCTGTATAACTGAAGCATAACCTCCCTACTTTTGTATTCAATTCCCCTCGTGATAAACAATAACATTCTATTAGCTTTCCTAATTACGTGCTGTACCTGCATACTAACCTTTTGCGAGTCATACACTAGGACACCCAGATCCCTCTGCATCTCAGAGCTCTGTAATCTCTCACTATTTAGATAATACACTTCTTTTTTATTCTTCTTGCCAAAGTGAACAATTTCACACTTTTCCACATTATACTCCATTTGCCAGGTCTTTGCCCACTCACTTAACCTATCGAGATAACCTTCTAGCCTCCTTCAGTCCTCTTCACAACTTACTTTCCTACCTATCTTTGTGTCATTAGCAAATTCAGCAACCATACCTTCCGTCCCTTCATCCAAGTCATTTATATAAATTGTAAAATGTTGAAGGCCCAGCACTGATCCCTGTGGCACACCACTCGTTACATCTCGCCAACCAGAAAATGACCCACTTATGTCTACTCTCTGTTTCCTGTAGCTAGCCAATCTTCTATCCATGTCAATATGTTACCCCCTACACCATGAGCTTTTATTTTCTGCAATAACCTTTGATGTGGCACCTTATCAAATGCCTTCTGGGAATCTAAGTATAATACATCCACCGGCTCCCCTTTATCCACAGCACATGCAACTCCCTCAAAGAACTCCAATAAATTGGTTAAACATGATTTCCCTTTCACAAAACCATGTTGGCTCCGTCTAATTACCTTGAATTGTTCTGAGTGCCCTGCTATAATGTCTTTAATAATAGTTTGTAACATTTTCCCGAAGACAGATGTTAAGCTAACTGGCCTGCAGTTTCCTGCTTTCGGTCTCCCTCCCTTTTTGAATAAAGGAGTTACATTTGCTATTTTCCAATCTAAGGAACCTTCCCCGATTCTAGGGAATTTTGGAAAATTAAAATAAATGCATCAACTCGCCAATTCTTTTAAGACGCTAGAATGACGTCCAATAGGACCCCAGGACTTGTCAGCCCTCAGCTCCAACAATTTGTTCAGTACCACTTCCCTGGTGATTGTAATTTTCTTGAGTTCCTCCCTTCCTTCCATTTCCTGAGTTACAGCTAACACTGGGATGTTACTTGTATCCTCAATAATGAAGACCGATGCAAAATATCTGTTCAATTCATCTGCCATCTCCTTATTATACATTAATTCCCCAGACTCAATTTTTATAGGACCATCGCTCATTTTAACTCTTTTCTTTTTAAAATATCTATAGAAACTCTTACATCTGTCGTTATATATTTCTAGCTAGCTTTATCTCTTACTCTAATTTTACCTTCCTCATCAATCTTTTAGTCATTCTTGCCTTTTTTTTATATTCTGTCCAATCTTCTGACCTTTGTGCAATTATAGGCATTTTCTTTAATTCTGATACTATCTTTAACTGTTTTAGTTAACCACAGATGACAGGTCCCACCCTTGGAATTTTTCTTTCTCACTGAAATGTATCTATTCTGTGTATTCTGAAATATCCCCTTAAATGTCTGCTACTGCATCTCTATTGACCTACCCCTTAAACTGATTTGCCAGTTCACTTTAGCTAGCTCCACTTTCATGCCCTCATAATTGCCCTTATTTAAGTTTAAAATACTAATCTTGGACCCACTCTTCTCTCCCTCAAACTGAATGTAGAATTCAATCATATTATGATCGCTGCTACCTAGGGGTGCCTTAACTATGAGGTCATTAATTAATCCTATCTCATTGTCCTCACCAGCCTCTGTATACAACAGATCATCCTCTGCCACTTCTAGCGTGATGCTATGTAAGGAATTCTCCTTTAATTAAATAATTCCTCGCGGCTCAGGTTCGAGAACGTTGTTCAAATGTAAGTTTATTACCCAGACACAAAAATATAGTAATTATTATGGGTGCACAATAAACTCATACAACCTGATTTCCCACAGACCCAAGGTGATCAGGCTTGGCTTCTGCAGGCTGGACTTTCAACGTTCTGATAGGCTTTCTAGGTTACCTATAATAAAAGCAAAATACTGTGGATGCTTAAATAAAAACAAAAAGTGCTGGAAATACACAGCAGGTCTGGCAGCATCTGTGGAGAAAGAAACAGTGTTAACGTTTCAGGTCTGTGACCTTTCATCAGAACTGGCAAAGGTTAGAACCCCTCCAATCTGTCTTCATACCTGAAGTTACTCATCCCCGGAATCATTCTTGTGAATCTTTTCTGTACTCTCTCCAATGCCTTTATATCTTTCCTAAGTGCAGCTCCCAGAACTGGACGCAATATACCAGCTGAGGCCGCACTAGTGTTTTACACAAGTTTAACTAACTTCCTTGCTCTTGTACTCTATGCCCCTATTAATAAAGCCCAGGATACAGTATGCTTTATTAACCACTCTCTCAACCTGCCCTGCCATCTTCAATGACTTATGGACATATGTCCCCAGGGCCCTCTGCTCTTGCACCCCCTTTACCTGTCCCATCCAACACCACTCCCTTTGGCTTTGCACCACCAACCCTTATGTCATTTAATCTCTCTCCTGCCTTCCCCCCAGCCCCCACAGACCTTCCCTTTTGTTATTTTTCTCACCCTCTCACCTTTCACTTGCTAAAAGCCTATTACATCTCTAACTTTTCCCAATTCTGATGAAAGGTCATCAACCTGAAATATTACAGAAGTAAAATACTGTGGATGCTGGAAATATGAAATAAAAACAGAAAAGTCATCCACCTTAAACGTTAACTCTGTTTATCTCTCCATAGATGCTGCCAGTGCCAGACCTGAGTATTTTCAGCATTTTCTGTTTTCATTTAACCTGAAAAGTTAAACTCTGTTTGCCTCTCCATAGATACTGCCTAACCTGTTGAGTATTTCCAACGTTTTCTGTTTTTATTATAGCCACTTCCTGTTATACTGCTGCAGACTATGACAATTACTGAATATTGGCAACTTTATGAATTTATTTCATGAATGGAACTGAGGACAAAGTTTCTGGAGTTATTCAAGAGACAATTTGATATTGTGATAGAGGGGGCAATTATAATTTTCTATAAACAATGGACTCGACAGGCTGAATGGCTTCCCTCATCTGTACTTATTTTTGTGATCTATGTGAACTACTTAGTTAAATACACTTCAAAGAGTTCAAATTGAGAACATTCCTGTAGCAAACTTTGCTCGATCATGAGAAAAGTATTACAAATTCATGAAAGAAAAAAATCTAACCTTTAATGGATCACAGATTCGAACCTAGCAAAAGTTGACCAGCAACTTCAAAAGCTCTGATCACGCCAGAACAGCTAACAACTAATGACGACTCTGGCTCATGAAAGCTAGTAGCTACATAAGCTTTGCAACTTAATTAGTAGGCATAAACGTTCCTTTACTTGTACTGTAGAAAAAAAATAGCAAATACATGAAAGCCTGAAGGGGAAATATAACATATTTATATTGCACCTTTAACATTAAAAAAGTCGCAAGACACTCAAAAGATCTTCCATAATGCCAGTGAGGAACAGGACAGAAGGTAGGCCTTCCAAATGTTGACAGCAAATAAGTGATGGTACAAATATAAATGGCACTTAGTAACATGCATTACAGAAGATTATGAACTTTTGAAAAAGACTTGCATTTATATCGCACCTTTCACGGACACCAGACATCCCTCAGCACTTTACAGCCAATGAAGTGCTTTTGAAGTGTAGTCACTTTTGTAATGTAAACATGGCAACCAATTTGTGCACAGCAAACTCCCACAAACAGCAATGTAATAATGACCAGATAATCTGTTTTTGTTATCTTGTTTGAGGGATAAATATTGTACAGAAGACTGGGAATACCTCCCCTTGCTCTTCTTTGAAGTAGTGCCTTGGGATCTTTTACATCTACCTGAGAGGGCAAAAGGGCCTCGGTTTAATGTCTCAGCCGAAAGACGGCACTTCCAACAGTGCAGCACTCCCTCAGTACTGCACTGGAATGTCAGCCTAGATTTTTGTGCTGAAGTCCTGGAGTGGGACTTAAACTCGCAACCTTGTGACTCAGCGACCAAAGTGCTAACAATTGAGCTACAGCTGACATTTTGCTTCATATTTGCACAATGTAAGCAGTTACAGACTTTTAATTTTAAAAATGGAAAAAACAAAGCAACATTTGGATTCACAATTACTCTCCTATATCAAACCAGCCTTCCACCACCCTAGTCCAAAAAGCACCCAGTTTTGAGATGCACTGCATCCAGTCCAACTCCCCATCCTTTACAGACATGCTTTCTTTTCCAACCCTTGCAGAACATTATCGGCATTTTTCTCACTCTCCCTGATCAATCCAACCTATTGCACTTGTCGCCTTTCAACTTAGCTGCTTTTATTTCACTTTATCCCCACTCAAGCTGGTATTCTTCCCTGTCCACTGTCCCCTTCCCCAGTTTATAATGGCACTTTCTGCCCACCCCACCATTCAATCCAGTTCAGATTGGAATTCTCCTTCCTCCTCCACCCCAAACTGCTATTCTCAGCTTCTACCCTCTTCCTATTATTACCATTCCTTTACCTCCCCTTCATTGCCATTGATCTTCCCCATACTGCCATCCACTCTACTATCCTGACTGCCATCCACCCTGTCCTCCATAATAATTTTCCCCTTGTCATCCATTATGTCCTCCACCCTTTCCTTCCATATATACTGTCTTCACCACTCCTCTTGACATTCATTTCTCATTGTCAGAGCCCAACAGCTCCCAATCTTTTCCTTTATGCAATGCTTAGCATTAGTGGCTGCACAGCTGCTCTGTACACTGGAGACAGGAATTCCTGTTCTCATGAGAGTTCCAGACGTGCCGACCGCGATTTCTCAGTAATGTTAAGTCTCCCTTGCAATCTTGTGAGAAGGCTCTGAAGTCTTGGGATTTTTCACAGGCTGCCAACCCCACGGTCTCATAACTCAGGAGAAAAGTGCTTAAAAATCAAGAGAGTTGTTATAAAGATCATGAGTTGCTTTTTTTCCCCAAATATAAACCAATACAGATTGACAGTTAGTTTATAAACCTCATTAGTAGATTAATCTCTCAGCAGGTCAAATGAGGCTACAATCTATCCCGCAGTTGACCTATGATCATAAAAGCAGACCCAGCCTGTGATGGTCAAAGATCCTTGATCTCCATGCACCCCTCTTCCCATTTAATTTCCTTCCCACTTCCCTTCCAAATTAAGGCCGATTAACATTCCCAAAAGGAAGGAAATAGAGTTCCATGTTTTTCTACTTACTGGTTCTGCAGTTTTTGTCATCGGAGAGTGAACTCTGTACATTGGCACTCCATAGGTTAACATCACGAAAACGGTTTCCCTTATCCTGTCAGCTGATTTGTAGCCTCAGATTTTTGTGGACCCATGATTCTATTGCTGGGATACAGTGGTAGATTTTACAATGTAAACACAGGAAGCCAAGATAAACCTGTCACTCCCTTCTCAAGGGAAGCGCAAAAGCACCAAATATTAAAGCTCTTTTAGTTGTCAGTGAAGACCTAATGACAGCATCACGTCTCTGGTCACTGATATGAAAATGCCATAGACGGCACTCCATCCCAGAAACATAAACCATATGAGTGGAAATAAATAATATACACATGACTATGTTTCAGCATTTAATCATATGGGGAATACGTTTTCGTCTCGCATAAATATGAATAACTGTTTTCAGATAGGAAACTTCAACAATATATAGTTATACAGCATTTTTAACATAACAAAATAATCCCAAGGCGCTTCACAAGAGTATTATAAAATAAAGTATGACGCCAAGCCACATAAGGTGGTGTTAGGACAGATAACCAAAAACTTAATCAAAGAGGTAGGTTTTAAGGAGCATCTTAAAAGGAGGAAAGTGAGGTAGAGAGGCAGAGGTGTAGGGAGGGAATTCCAAAGCTTAATGCCAAGGTGACTGAAGGCACAGCCACCAATGATGGAGTGATTAAAATCCGGGATGCTCAAGAGGCCAGAATTAGATGAGCGTAGATATCATGGAGGGTTGTAGGGCTGGAAGAGATTGCAGAGATAGGGGGGAGCAAGGCCATGGAGGGTTTTGAAACCAAGGAGAAGAGTTTTAAAATCACGATGTTACTTGACCAGGAGCCAATGTAAGTTGGTGAGCACAGGGGTGGTAGATGAACAGGACTTAGTACGAGTCAAGACACAGGCAGAGTTTTGGATGACCTTTAGTTTACGGAGTGTAGTACATTGGATGCTGGTCAGGACTGCAGTGGGATAGTCAAGTCTAGAGTAACAAAGGCATCATTGAGGGTTTCAGCAGATGAGCTGAGACAGAGGTGAAGTTGGGCAATGTTACGGAGGTAGGAATAGGCGGTCTTAGTGATGGTGCAAATATGTGGTCAAAAGTTCATCTTGCAGTCAAATATGACACCAAGGTTGCAAATAGTCTGAAATGAGAACAAAGTGCCGGAAATACTCAGCAGGTCTGTCAGCATCTGTGGAGAGAGGAATAGGGTTAATGTTTCAGGTCTGTGACCCTTCATCAGAAGGGTTCTGATGAAGGGTCACAGACCTGAAACATTGACTCTGTTTCTCTCTCCACAGATGCTGCCAGACTTGCTGAGTATTTCCGGCACTTTGTTCTCATTTCAGAGGTCCAGCATCCGCAGTATTTTGCTCGTATTGCAAATAGACTGGTTTAGTCTCAGACGGTTGCCAGGGAGAAGGATGGAGTCGGTAGCTAAGGAAAGAAGTTTGGAGCAAGGACTAAAAACAAAGGCTTCAGTCATCCCAATATTTAGTTGAAGGAAATTTCTGATCATTCCAGTACTGGATGTCAGATAAGCAGGCGGATGATTTAGCAACAGTGGAGGAGTCGAGAGAGGTACAGCTGGGAGTCACCGGCATACATGTGAAAACTAATGCTGTGCTTTTGGATGATGCTGCCGAGGGGCAGCATGTAGATTAGAAATTGGAGGGGACCAAGGATAAATCCTTGCTGGACAACAGAAGTAATAGCGTGGGAGAAGGAAGAGAAGCCATTGCAAATGATTCTCTGGCATTGATTAGATAGGTAAGAATGGAACAAGGTGGGAACAGTCCCAACCAGCTGTACAACAGTTGGAGAGGCACTGGAGGAGGATAGTGTGGTCAGCCGTGTTAAAGGCTGCAGAAACACCAAGAAGGGCAAGGAGTGAAAGTTTTCCTTGGTCTCAGTCACATAGGACTGAGTGACTTTGATAAGAGCTGTTTCAGTACTGTGGCGGGGGCAGAATCCTGACTGGAAGGACTCCAACGGAGAGTTCCGGGAAAGATGGGTAAGGATTTGGAAAATGACAACATGTTCAAGGACTTTGGAGAGAAAAGGGAGGTTGGAGATGGGACATACTTTGGAAGGACAGAGGGATCAAGGGTTGGTTTTTGAGAGGGATGATGATGGCAGATTTAAAAGGAAAGAGGGGCAACACCGAGAGAGAGAGAGAGAGAGAGAGAGAGAGAGAGAGAGAGAGAGAGAGAGAGAGAGAGAGAGAGAGAGAGAGAGAGAGAGAGAGAGAGAGAGAGAGAGAGAGCGAACCATTAACAATATCGGCTAACATGGGGAACAGGAGGGGAAATTGGGTGGTCAGCAGTTTAGTGGGAGTAGGGTAAAGGGAGAAGGAGGTGGGTCTCATGGAAAGGATGAGCTCAGAGAGCATGAGGGGAGATAGGAGAGAAACTAGAAAAAGATGTGAGTTCAGGGCTCGGGCAGTGGAGAGCATTACAGGAAGTTTGGCCAGGTGGGATATTGGAAGGGAGGGATGCAGCAGAGACAGCTGATTGGATGGTCTCAATCTTAGTGACAAAGAAATCCATGAGCTCCTCGCACTTGTTAGAGGCGAGGGAGGAGAAGACTGGGGAGAGGGGTTTGCAATAGAGAAAAGAAGCCAAGGTTATCTTCACAATCCAGGATGATCCTGGAATAGTGAGCAGTTTATCAGACGAGCGTAGGACCCAATAGTGTTTCATCTGCTCCAGCGACACCTGGCAGTGGATGGCTAAACCAGCTGTCCACCATATCCTTTCAAGTCTGCGTCCCTTGGACTTAAGGGAGTGAAGATAAGGGCCATATCGGGGAAACAGCAGGGTGAGAGAAAGTAATGGTTTTATTAGGGACGAGGGCATCAAAGGTGGAGGTGAGGGTGCGGTTCAACATATCAGTAGCTGCAGAAATGTTGTGGCAAACGAAGAGTCGAAGGCTGTACAGTTGCGACTTTGAAAGTGCAGTTTTAAGTGAATTGGAGGATAGCTTTTCCCAGGGGTCGATATTGGAGCAGGTATGTTTGTGGCATGGAAGGGGGATGCAGGTGGAGAGTGATGCAAAGAAGGGATCACAGATGGCCTTATCTGTGATTGATACGATGGGACGAGCAAGACAATGAGAAATGGCAAGGTCATAGAAACATAGAAAATAGGAGTAGGCCATTCAGCCCTTCGAGCCTGCTCTGCCATTCATTATTATGGCTGATCATCCAACGCAGTAGCCTGTTCCCGCTTTTGCCCCATACCCTTTGATCCCTTTAGACCCAAGAGCTACATCTAACTCCTTCTTGAAAACATACAATGTTTTGGCCTCAACTGCTTTCTGTGGTAGCGAAATCCACAGGCTCACCACTCTCTGGGTGAAGAAATTTCTCCTCATCTCAGTCCTGAAATGTTTACCCCGTATCCTTAGACTATGACCCCTGGTTCTGGACTCCCCCACCATCGGGAACATCCTTCCTGCATCTACCCTGCCAAGTCCTGTTAGAATTTTATAGGTTTCTATGAGATCCCCCCCTCACTCTTCTGAACTCCAGCAAATAAAATCCGACCCTACTCAATCTCTCCTCATACATCAGTCCCACCATCCCAGGAATCAGTCGGTAAACCTTCGCTGCACTCCCTCTATAGCAAGAACATCCTTCCTCAGATAAAGACAGCAAAACTGCACACGATATTCCAGGTGTGACCTCACCAAGGCCTTGTGTAATTGCAGCACGACATCCCTACTCCTGTGCTCAAATCCTCTCGCTATGAAGGCCAACATACCATCTGCCTTTTTTACAGCCTGTTGCACCTGCATGCTTACCTTCAGCGACTGGTGTACGAGAACACCCAGGTCTCATTGCATATTCCCCTCTCTCAGTTTATAGCCATTCAGATAATAATCTGCCTTCCTGTTTTTGCTACCAAAGTGGATAAACTCACATTTATCCACATTATTCTGCATCTGCCATGCATTAGCCCACTCACACAACTTGTCCAAATCACCCTGAAGCCTCTCTGCATCCTCCTCATAACTCACCCGCCACCCAGTTTTGTGTCATCTGCAAATTTGGAGATATTACATTTCGTTCCCTCATCTAAATCATTAATATATGTAGTGAATAGCTGGGGTCCTCGCACCGATCCCTGCAGTACCCCACTAGTCACTGCCTGCCATTCGGAAAATGACCCATTTATCCCTACTCTTTGTTTCCTGTCCGCCAACCAATTTTCTATCCATCGCAATACACTACCCACAATCTCATGCGCTTTAATTTTACACGCTAATCTCTTATGTGGGACTTTGTCAAGGGAGGTGGCCATGAATATGGATTGGGGAATTTACATGCAGGGAAAGAAATTTAGGGAGGATAAGAGGCAGTGAACTCCGAGGAAAGAAAGCATGATGAGTTGAAATGGAGGTCGTCTTCGCAAGGACAAATCGGGATGGGCAATAAATGCTGGCTTAGCCAGCAATGCCCACATCCCATGAACAAATAATTTTTAAAAAATCACTGAGGGTCAGAAGTGTTTGGTGCAGAGGCTGAGGGAGAAAAACCGTGAAAATATAAAGATAATAAAAAACTTTTTCTTGTACTTGGCAGGGTGGTAGAGAACAACAATTTTGAATGGCAGGCAAGAGGGATGAAACAAGGTGAGATGCTCAAAGGAGACAAAAGTGCCAGAGAAGTAGGGGGTCCGGCCAAGGTATGATCTAGTGATAACAGCCACACCAACACCACGATGGTCTTGACGGGTCAAATGGTGGAAGATATAGCCAGGTGGGGAGTCTTCATTAAGGGACAAGGTGTTATTACTCTTTAGCCAGGTTTCCAGTAAGGCCATGATGTCAATGCAATCATCCATAATAAGTTCATGGGCATCAAGGGCCTTGTTCAAAAGTAAACAGACATCCCGGAGGGAGATGTAGAGAGGGTGGGTGACAGCTGATCTGCTAGCAGAGTCCAAAGGGTCAGCAATGGGAGGGGTGATTAGGGCAGGAAGGAGATTGGCAAGATTAGCCCCCAGGAAAATTGACAAGAAAGTCTGATGGGGGAATTGGGATTGCTGCTCATAATGAGCCACTGCCTAGTGCCTTGAGAAGCCCTTCAGAGGATACCAAGAAGGGCTCAGAGGGAAGCTCTAGGCTAATCCAAGAGGGAGTTAAGCCTGGGTTGGTGGTAAGACAGCAGAAAGGTTGAGGAGTACTGAAGGGCTGGGATAGGGAATTGAGAGGGCAGAATACCTCAGAGTGGAGAGGTGAAAGGAGGCAAGACAAAAGAAGTGAGGGGTCTTTTAGGGGTTAAGAGAAAAGAAATCAATAAGAAAAAAAGTGGAAATCCAGTGATGAGCTTGGGTCTGCAGCACCAGTCAAAACATGCACCACTGGACTCAAGCAAAGCCCAAAGGTTTGGTTACAAAATTAGGATACATAAAAAACTTGCTAGTAAATCGGAAATAACAGGAAGGAGTGCAGAGTTAAAGTCAGAGGTTCCATGGTGAGCTAACTTTCACTTAGGCAGGGTGGAGCCAGCATGCAGCATTGATGTACTTACTGTAGACTGCATTTGGAGACAGGTGTAGCAAGTGAGTCCAGAAGCTATTTGAGGGCAGAGTGGTGGAGGACGCATTGATGAAGGTATTTTCATAGGAAACAAGATTCAAAAGGTGTACAGAGTCAGTTGCAGGATCAGAAAGATGATGGTGAAATTAGAGGACACCATAACATCCAGCAGCAGCAGAGGTTGCTCTTCAGCCCAGTCAAGTGATTTGCTGGCCAGGAACAAACTAAAGATAAAAAACCAGTATAACCCATGATCAATCACAGGCTCAGCAGGAGACTGAAGTCTCTCAATCACAACAGTGGCGGGGGAAGGGCTGCAAACTGATCAATATCACAAAAGAGCAGATCAGAGAGAAAAGTTGGGTCTTCTGGTTTAGCCAGTGTAGCCCAGAGCAGAAGCACCTTCCTGATGTTGAGAAGTCCAGGATATGGAATTCAAGTTTAAGAAAAGATCTAGATCTTTCCACAGCTCAAAGATTAGCAAATTATGGACAGAACCAGAGTCTTTCGGTTTATTTCAATGTAGTCCAGCACAAAAATGTGGTTTGATGTCCAGAAAAGTCCAAGAATTTAAAGCCAGATTTGAGAAAAAAAAATTCACATCCAAGTCTTTTCCAGATTATTACCATAGCTCACAAAGCAAGGTTGGCAGATGTGGTTAACTAGCCGAGCCCATTTAAACAAGTTAACTTCTTTAAGTTTGGGCTATAATGCACTTACTATTACAATCAGGGGAACTCAAAATGGCAGAAGATTTAGGGGGAGAAAGAGCAACTAATGGCAGATGACCATGGATAAATGCTCATAGTGAGGGGCACCCTAGTGAGTCAACTGCCCGGGAGCCATCTTGGACAATACATATTTCTTAGAAACCATTTAACTTCTGGAGGTACCACTTTAAATTGAAAATTTAGGCAGCAAATTAAAGTTGTTAGCAATTGTTAAATCCTTGATCCACTTGGCTGACTCCAGTGCAATCTCTGCATTTTTACAACAGGTTAGAATTGAAATGAAAACAAGCCAGTAGCTACATTTTCCAGTGTTTTTCTTACAACTGCTGCTTGGGGAGCCAGGTTGGGACCTGGTTGTTCATTCTTTGATCAGGACTTGGTTGCAAAAAACAGTTCTGCAAGGCCACGAAGCTGCCGCTTTTGACAAAATAACATGCACCACCTTTAAAGAGGCCAAGTATCCCACTACTGTTAAGGGCACAACACACATTAATCATATAAACAATTGCAGCATTACAATTACCAATTAGTTTATCAATTCTCCTCCACCCAACATCTGTATAAAATATGCTTAATATGACAGCACGTTACATATGCTTTTACTTTATGTAAATGTAATAGATTTTATGGTACAGATCAATTTACAATCAATTTTGTTTATTAAGGTCACCTAACTTTACTTCAAATTTATAATGTAAACTGATAAAATCCTGAATAGGATTTTCCTATCAAAATATTATCTCAACAAAAGGAAAATAAGTATTTGAGTATCCATATGATTAAATGCTGAAGCATGGTCATGTTACCTCTTTTTGTTTAAATGGCTGTTACTAGGATGGTTTATATTGCTGGGAATGGTGTGCCATTCATGGCATTTTCAAATAAGTGACCCAGTCTGGAGATCCTGTAGCAAAAGAGACCTACTTTGTCCCGAGTCTTTTTTTACTGTCATCAAGTCTCTAACTTCAAATAAGTGTGCTTTCATATTTGGTGCTTTTGCACTTCTTGTGATAGTATCTTGACTTCCTGCATTTACATTGTAAAATCTACTACTGTATCCCAGCAATATTACCATGGGTCCACAAAAATCTGAGTGTACAAATCAGCTGACAGGATAATAGTTTTAACAGTGTTAACCAAGGGAGTGCCAAGGCATCGAATTCACTCTCTGATGACCAAAACTGCAGAACTAAAATATAAAATCATGCATCGTGATAACATTCCCTAAGGAAGGAAAATCATCCTTAATTTGGAACGGAAGTGGGAAGAAAATTAAAGGGAAGAGGAGTGCATGGAGATCAAGGATCCTTGACCACCACAGTCTGAGTCTACTTTTACAATCATAGGTCAACTGCGGGACAAAGTGCAGCTTCATATGACTTGCTAGATTAAATAAGACACCTATGAGGTTTATTAACCAATTGTCAAGCTATACTGATTTATGTTTGTAAAAAAAAATAGCAACTCATGATCTTTATACCATGTCTCAATTTTTAAGAGTTTTCCTCCTGATTTATGAGACTGTAGGGTTGGAATTACTGGAGTTCCCATCTCCAATATACACAGGCAGTAAACTTGGCTGCTAATCCAGTGAACTAGCCGAGGGGTGTGTCAGACGTAGGGAGTGAGTGGAGAGGGCCCATTTGTACTGATTTGTTTGTGAAATGCAGCAAATTGATATGCATGCTAAAATGTGGCTATCTTTTTTCTCTTATGAGCTTGATTAAAGCGAAGAATGTGTTTTTTGGCTGAACATGTAAATTACTACCTTATACCATGAATGTTCACATTGAAAGTAAATCTATTCATATTCAGTAAGTTCAGGTAGCTGCCTATAATTAGTCTGCAAAATACAGAACTGTTTGCAGACTCTTAAGCAGTCATTTCTCTCAGCCTTTGAAGTGCTACAATAGAATATTTATATAATTGGTAATATGGGAAACATCAGCAACTCATAATGAAGAGAGTTATTTCACATTCAAGTCACAACCTCACATCAGAAGTTTTATTCTGGTTTTGTTGCAGAAATGACTGATCAGGTTGTGTATTTAAAAGTGACAGAGGGTTTCGGAAGTGTCATGGATATAGGTGGGAAGAGTCGAGATAGGAAGAAATAAGTTCAATGGGGCAGGAGCAGACTGAAACGATGGGTCTACCAGGGCAATCCTGTTGGTGGATTTTGGGAAGGAGGTAGAAGTAGGCTTTTTGGGGTTGGGATTTAGCATTCAGCCTCCACTAGGTAGAGGTCAATAGCCAGACAACAGCAGTGCCACCCATGTCAACACATTTGATGATGATGTTAGGGTTGAGAGAACCAAATGCAACAAGTTCAGAAGGAGGCAGGTTAGAGCGAGTGAGTGAGGGGAGCAGAGAAACTGAGACGGCCAATGCCATTCCGGCAGTTATCAATGAAGAGATCAAGAGAGGGTAAGAGGCCAGAAGGAAGGATGCAGGTGGAGGGAGCCTGCTGTGCGGGGAGAAGACTCCTGGCCAACGAAGTGGGCGCAGAGGCAAAGGCGACGGAAGAATGACTCTTCCGATGCCCTCCATCACTTTAACAGTTTCCAATTTCCTGGCCCAAATTGAATCCTCTTCACCATGGATGTTCAAACTCTCTACACCTCCATCCGCCACGAGGGCAGTCTTAGGGCTTCTTCCTTTAACAGAGGCCCAACCAGTCTCCATCTACCACCATCCTCCTGTGCCTAGCTGAACTTATTCTCACATTGAACAACTCCTCCTTCAACTCAACTCACTTCTGCCAAACAAAAGGTGTTATGATGAGTATCTGTATGGATCCCAGCTATGCCTTCCTTTTGGTGGGATATATGGAACATTCCTTGTTCCAGTCCTCCTCATGCCTCCTCCCTCACTTCTTTTTCCAATACATTAATAACTATATCAGTGACGCTTCCTGCTCTCGACCGGAAATTGAAAATTTGATCAACTTTGCTTCCAATTTCCACCCTTCTCTCACCTTCACATGGACCATCTCCGACTTTTCCCTTCCCTTCTTCAACTTCTCTGTCTCCATTATTGGGGATAGGCTATCAATTAATATTCGCTATAAGCTCACTCACTCCTACAGCTACCTCGACGACACTGCCTCACACTCTGCTTCCTGAAAGGTCTCCATTCCCTTTTCCTAGTTTTTCAGTTTTATCTGTTCTGATGATGTAACCTTTCATACCAACACTTTTGAAATGTCTTCTATTTTCCACAACGGAAGATTCTCCCCCACTATGGTTGACAGGGCCCTCGACCATGTCTGTTTTATTTCCCGCACTTCTGCTCTCACCCTTTGCCCTCCTTCCCAGAGGGAGAGGGTACCCTTGTCCTTACCTTCCATCCCACCAGCCTCCATATTCAACGGATCATCCTCCACCATTTCCTCCAGCATGACGCCACCTGAAAGATCATCCCCTCCCCTTTCAGCATTCATATGCGGACCAACCCGTCTGCGACACCCTGTCAACCATAGTGGGGGATTATCTCCAGTTAAGGAAAAATTAAGATGTTTCAAAAGTGCTGGTATGAAAGGTTGCATCATAACAGATGCAACTGAAAAACTTGAAAAATGGAATGGATACCCTGGTCCACTCTTCAATACCCCCAAAACTCCTTCCCCCCTTCCCAAGCATGTGCAGGAGATACAACAGCTATCCTTTTACCACCTCATTGTCCAAGGTCTCAAACACTCCAAGTTAAACAGCGATTTAAGTGTACTTACATATGAATTAGGAGCAGAAATAGGCCAATCGGCCCCTCGAGCCTGCTCCGCCATTCAACAAGATCATGGCTGATCTGATTGTAACTTTAACTCCACATTTTCACCTACCCCCCCCCTAACCTTTCACCATCTCCACCCCCCCCCCCCCACCTTGCTTATCAAGAAACTATCTACCTCTGCTTTTATAATATTTAAAGCCACTGCTTCCACTGCCTGTTGAGGAAGAGTTTCAAAGTCTCACGACCCTCTGAGAAAAAATTTCTCATCTCTGTCTTAAATGGCCAACCCCTTATTTTTAAACTGTGACCCCAGTTTGGGATTCTCCCGCAAGAGGAAACATCCTTTCCACATCCACCCAGTCAACACCCCTCAGGATCTAAAATGTTTCCATCAAGTAGCCTCTTACTCTTCTAAATTCCAATAGACACAAGCCTAGCCTGTGCAACCTTTCATCATAAGACAACCCGCCCATTCCAGGTATTAATCTAGTAAACCTTCTCCGAACTGCTTCCAATGCACTTACATCCTTCCTTAAATAAGGATACCAATACTGTACACAGTACTCCATATGTGGTCTCACCACTGTGCTGTATAACTGAAGCATAACCTCCCTACTTTTGTATTCAATTCCCCTCACTATAAATGATGACATTCTATTAGCTTACCTAATTACTTGCTGTACCTGCAGACTAACCTTTTGCAATTCATTTACTAGGAAGCTGAGATCTCGCTGCATCTCAGAGCTCTGCAATCTCCCACCATTTAGATAATATGCTTTTTTGTTTACTTCTTCCTGCCAAAATGGACAATTCCACACTTTCCAACATTATTCTCCATTTGCCAGGTCTTTGCCCACTCACTTAACCTATCGAGATAACCTTCTAGCCTCCTTCAGTCCTCTTCACAACTTACTTTCCTACCTATCTTTGTGTCATTAGCAAATTCAGCAACCATACCTTCGGTCCCTTCATCCAAGTCATTTATATAAATCGTAAAAAGTTGAGGGCCCAGCACTGATCCCTGCGGCACATCACATGTTACATATTGCCAACCAGAAAATGACCCATTTATGTCTACTCTCTATTTCCTGTAGCTAGCCAATCTTCTATCCATGCCAATATGTTACACCCTACACCATGAACTTTCATTTTCCACAATAACCTTTGATGTGGCACCTTATCAACTGCCTTCTGGAAATCTAAGTGCAGTACATCCACCAGTTCCCCTTTATCCACAGCACGTGTTACTTCTTCAAGTAACTCCAATAAATTGGTTAAACATGATTTCCCTTTCACAAAACCATGTTGACTCTGCCTGATTACCTTGAATTTTCTAAATGCCCTGCTATACCATCTTTAATAATAGCTTCTAACATTTTCCCTATGACAGATGTTAAGCTAATTGGCCTGTAGTTTCCTGCTTTTTGTCTCCCTCCCTTTTTGAATAAAGGAGTTACATTTGCTATTTTCCAATCTGATGGCACCTTCCCTGAATCTAGGGAATTTTGGGAAACTAAAATCAGCATGTCAACTATCTCACTAGCCACTTCTTTTAAGACCTGAGGATGAAGTCCATCAGAACCCAGGGATCTGTCAGCCCACAGCTCCAAAAATCTGCTCAGTACCACTTCCCCAGTGATGTAATTTTCTTGAGTTCCTCCCTCCCTTCCATTTCCTGATTACAGCTATTTCTGGGAGGTTATTTGTATCCTCTATAGTGAAGCCCGATGCTAAATACCTATTCAATTCATCTGCCATCTCCTTATTTTCCCTTATTAACTTCCCAGACTCTCATTCTATAGAACCAATGTTCACTTTGTTAACTCTTTTCTTCTTTAAATATCTATAGAAACCTATTTGTTTTTATATTTTTAGCTAGCTTTCTCTCGTACTTCTTTCAATTTATTATATTACACTCTCTGCTTACAGTGCAATCTGCTCTACAATGGGGACACCAAAAGCAGATCAGGTGACCATTGTGGGGAATAGCTTCCTTTAGTCCTCAATCATGACCCCAAGCTACCAGTCACCTGTCATTTTAATTCTCCACCTTGCTCTCATGCTGACCTCTGTCGTCGGACTACTGCAGTGTTCAAATGAAGCTCAATGTAAGACTGAGGAACTGCACCTCATCTTTTGATTAGGCACTTTATAGCCTTCCAGACTCAACATTGAGTCCAACATTTCGACCATAATCTCTGCCCCCATTTTGTTTCCTTTTCTTTGCATGTTTCAGTGTATCTCTTGTTTTTGCTTCCTGATGGCAGCACTCCTGCTCTTGGCACATTTTATGTTGCTTTATTTCTTTTCTTGCCAAATTACCGCTCACTTTGGAGCTGCACGACTAACTCTTCTGTCATTAAATCGCTTCTGTCGTAAACCCTATCACAGACCTTTTGTTCTTTTTCCCACCTTCCCATTGCTCAAAACCTATTACGTTTCCATCTTTGCCTGACCTGATGCAGGGTCATTGACCTGAAACATTAACTTTATTTCTCTCTTACAGATGCTGCCAGACCAGCTGAGTATTGCCAGCCATTACTGCCTTTATTAGTTATTTCCACTTTTGGATCTGAACAGGTTTATATTCCCTGACTTGACATCTCAAGAGTTCACACAAGCCACTCAAATGTTGGAGTTTTGAATAATGTTTTAACCACAGGCATGTTTTCAAATGTAAGCAGGTTTGAGTATTAAGAGAGCAGTTACACTGCCATGGTCACATCATTGAGAGAGAGAGAGAGGGAGCTTCCCATTTGCAATAACGCAAAAATTAGAATATTACCCTGAGCGAGGTCCTGACCATACTCTGGAGCACAGTACAGCACTCTAAGACCTCCTGGAGGAGATTGCATCACACCATTTTGGCTCAACACAACACAGAATATAATTTTAATGTGGTATCGAGGACACTTTAAAAAGTGCTCAAGGGTCGAGTTGCCTCCTAGATATATCATCAGAGCTTATTACATGTTTTGAGTGTGGCTGCTACAAACATGCATATGCAAAGCTCTCTCCTAGACGCAAAACAGGCAAAATATATATAGTGCCACTGCCTTCAAATTGATATAGTAGATGGAGATTGAAATTTATTGCGCCAGAAACCACAAAACATTTATAAATGAAGACCTGTTTGCATAATGTACAGGGGTGATTCCTCTGAATTAAAAATATACTGATTTGATTCCAAGTATCTAATTGTTAACAACAGGTTGCAAATTAGAAAACTTCAACAACAGACATGAAAAACATTTTGATGAAACCCGCTGTTAAAAATGTATAGTTTTCTTGCAGGAAATAAACTCGGAACATTTTGCACATTATTCACAATTGGATCTAAACAGCAATTGATCATGCAATGTCAGCTACACTTTGGCTCTTGAGTTAGATCCATGGTAGCATTAATTAGTAAACACCATGAATGGATTAGGACAATGCACAGCCTGCAGAATATGTTTCAAGTCTGTGAAGTTTCCAAGGGTTGAAATTGCATCATAAACAGTAAGAGCCAAGTTCAGAGGGCTTGGAACACATGTCAGGCTGTTTGATGTTCAGAATATTATGTAACAATTTCCTCCTTATTTTAACCACATTGTTTTTGGGTTTATTGTCACAATGGTCATAGCAGTTAGCAATCATTGGGTGAGGCAGGGGAGGGAAAACTAGTGGGATGCACATCACAATTTTAGACTGAAACTTACATTAGAATTTCATTGGTTGGTACAGGAAAATGCTGCTGTAACTTTTATATATATTAGAATTATACAGCTATCAGCCATGAAAAATATTACATTGCTAAAAGCAAATTGCATAACAGTGTGTTGTGCTAGATAATACTTTGCAACAACATTCCAAGCCTTAAAAGGAACTGTAGTTCAAAATACATTGGCATTAAGCATCAAATTCCAGTTTATAGTAGTCCTGAAATCTCACTGCAAAGTAAATATGCCTTTACTAATTGCAGACTAATGACAGCTGACAGTTAACTTCCCTAAATCAAATTGAACACAAGCAGAATCTAGCCAGTCTGCCGAGATCCTTTTCAGTAGTAATTAGCTCAGAAAATAAACTAAACTCCACAAGGCTCTTCATGAATAAAAAAATTAAGAAACCTAGGTGAAGGGCCAATACCTATATTGTTGGACATTACCATGGCTGAAAACAGGAGGAGGGAAGATAAATCAATTATTAGGGCTAGCTAATGGCAACTTGGGTTTCTGTACACTGTAGGAAGAAGGGACGACTGAAACTGAATTTTGCGTTTCTTGACTTGAACATCGGCCATTCCAGATCAAGTCAGTAAAAATTAGAGGCAAGTGGAAGAGGAGGCAGGAAAGGCAAGATTGCAAGATTAACATGATAGAACAAAGTCACTTTGGCCCACATTAGCTCATCTAGATAAACTGGCGCACACCCTTCCTCCCCAAAACCATCATGCTCTCTCTCCTGAGTTCAGCGCCCGCTTATCCTCCCTTAATCTAATCCTCCATGTAAACTCCCCAACCCATATTCGTAGCCACCTGCTTGACCTTGCCATCTCACATGGCCTCGCTACCCCCAAAGTATCAATCATAAATAAGGTTATGTCTGATCGCTTCCTTGAATCGCTCTCCACCCACATCCCGTTTCCCCCTGCGAACTCAACTTCCTTCTGTATCTGCCCCTGGAAAAAAAAACTCTCCCCAATTCACTTAGAACTGCACTCTCAAATTCCCAGTTGTCGAGCCTTTGGCACTCTGTTCAGCACAACATTTTTGCAGCTACCAATCTGCTCAACCACATCCTCACCATCACCTTCGACGCCCTCGTCCCCATCAAAAACATTACTCTCGCTCACTCTGGCCATTCCTCATCTCAGCTCCCTTAAGTCCAAGGGACGCAGACTTGAATGGATATGGTGGACAACTGGTTTAGCCATTCATCGCCAGATTTGTTTGGACCACGTAAGGCACTATCCGGTTCTGCTCTCGACAATGAAAACTAATTTTAGCAGGATCATGCTGGCATGCAAAAGGTAACCCCCAGCTTCTTTTCCCTACTGTAAACGTCTTCTCAAACCCCTCTCCCCTTTTTCCTTGACCCTGACCTCCAAAGACATGTGCGAGGAGCTCATGGATTTCTGTCAGCAAGATTGAGAACAACCAATCAGCTGCTATTCTCACTTCCCTCCCTTCCCCACTGGGTCAAATTTCCTCTAAGGCTCCCCCATTCCCTAGTCCTGAACTTGTATTCCTTCTCTAGTTTCTCTCCCATCTCCCCTCATGCCCTCTGAGTTCATCTTATCGATGAGACTCACCTCCTGCCCTTCGACCCTATTCCCACTAAACTACTGACCATCCAACTTCCCTTCCTAGCTCCCACATTAGCTAACAGTTAACAATTCTCTCCAAGTTGTGTCTCTCTCCTTCAAATGTGCCCTTTACACCCCTCTCCTCAAAACCAACCTCCGTCATTGCAAAATACCGCCAAAACTCCAACCTCTCTTTCTCCTCCTTAGTCCTTGAACATGCTGTTGCCTCCCAAATTTATGGCCAATTTGTTAACGGAACTCTATGTTTGAGTCCTGCCAATCAGGTTTCTATCCCTGCCCCTGTTGCAAAAAGGCTCTTATCCAAGTAACAAATGACATTGTATGTAGCTTTGACAAAGATAGACTATCCCTCCTCATCCTTCTCAACCTGTATGCAGCCTTTGACACAGTTGATCACACCATTTTCCTTCAATGCCTCTCCACCATCGCCCAACTGGATGAGACTGCACTCAGCTGGTTCCATTGTTATTTCTCTAGCCAGAGATTAGTCATCAATAGCTTCTCTTCCCATTCCCGCAGTTACCTCTGGTGTCCCCCAAAGGAGCTCTTCTTGGACCCATCCTATTTTTCATCTAATGTTGTTCCTTGGCGACATCGACCAAAAGCACAATGTCAGTTTCCACATCCACACTGACGACACCCAGCTCTACCTCACCACCACTTCTCTCGACCCCTCCACTGTCTCTAAATTGTCTGAGTGCTCATCAGTCATCCAGTACTGGGTGAGCAGAAATTTCCTCCAGTTAAATACTGGAAAGACTGAAGTCAATGTCTTTGGTCTCCACCACAAACTCCACCTCCTCACTACCAATTCGATCCCTCTTCCTGGCAACTGTCTGAGGCTGAACCAGATTGTTTGTAACCTCAGTGTCAGATATGACCCCAAGATGAGCTTTCAAGCCTTCAGTAAGACTGCCCATTGCCACCTCCGTATCATTGCCTGTTTCTGTACCATGCCTCAGCTTTCCTGCTGCTGAAACCCTCATCCATAGCTTTGTTACCTCCAGACTTGACTATTCTAACACACGCCCATATCCTAACTCGCACCAAATGCCATTCACCTATTAGCCCTGTGCTCGCTGACCTACACTAGCTCCTGGTTAAACAATGCCTTGATTTTAAAATTCTCATCTTTTTGTTTTCAAATCCTTCCATGGCCTAGTCCCTCGCTATCTCTGTAATCTCCTCCAGCCTTCCTCTAATTCTGGCCTTGAGATTTTAATCTCTCCACCACTGGTGACCGTGCCTTCAGCAGCCTAGGCACTAGTTTAGAGATACAGCACTGAAACAGGCCCTTCGGCCCACCGAGTCTGTGCCGACCATCAACCACCCATTTATACTAATCCTACACTAATCCCATATTCCTACCACATCCCCACCTATCCCTATATTTCTCTACCACCTACCTATACTAGGGGCAATTTATAATGGCCAATTAACCTATCAACCTGCAAGTCTTTAGCATGTGGGAGGAAACCGGAGCACCCGGAGGAAACCCACGCAGACACAGGGAGAACTTGCAAACTCCACACAGGCAGTACCCAGAATTGAACCCTGGGTCGCTGGAGCTGTGAGGCTGCAGTGCTAACCACTGCGTCATTCGGTGGAATGGACATTTGGAATTCCTTGTAATAGTGTGTATTTGGAATTAGTCGCCCGAATTAAAGAGTGGAAGACTGCTGATAATTGTGGTAATGGGGGAGAGAAGTGCTTGTATGCACTAAAGTCTGCAAGTAAACATTACATTGTTGCTGAACACACCACTCCAGTGCACAAATACGTCGATAACCTAACATTCAAACTGGCTTCCTCCTTTGACAAGAGATCCTGCTATGTCTTTGGATTCTCTGTTTCTGAACTGTGGTATGCAGTCTTTGACTTTGGTACAAACTACTGCTATTTGCACAACCTTATCGAAGGTAGTGGCTTAGACAAAGTTTCGGGTTACAGTGAATCAACAAACAACTTTAAGTGCACTAAGCTCTGGAATACCCTCCCCTAAACCCCTCTAACTCGCTTTCCTCCTTTATGACGTTCCTATAAACCTACAGGTTTGACCAAGCTTTTATTCACCTGCCCCAATCTCTCCTTACAAGGCTCCTTGTCAGATTTTGTTTTATAATGCCTCTGAAGTGCCTTGGGACGTTTCATTACGTTAAAAGCGCTATATAAATACAAGTTGTTGTTAGTTGCAAGTTCTTTAATTACATTATTCTCCCTATAATTAAAGTGGTCTATTTGTAAAATCAGTCAAGTAACCATTGGGATTATTAATCCTACCTGATCGGTGTGGGTGATGAGTCAGTGCATAGAAAATGGTTATATTTCTAATGCAGCTGCAGCAAGAGAAACAGGGTTGGTCTCTGTTCCTTGGCAATTGCTAATGTAGTTGTGAGTTGCCAACAATGCAAGGAACAGTATAGACATAAATTAAATAATTAGCATAATGACAATGCACAATGTCACTGGTTCACTCATTTTTATAATCTGAGACAGTCTATGAGTGTGGCTCGGTTTGTGGGGAGGGCAGATTTGGGGGCAGGAAAAAATGAATCAATGAGATAAGGTGTCCTTACCAAATTGCTGATGCCAGTCTTAGCAGTCAGTCAAGAGCAGCCACTATTTGTCTGAATGGCAGTGGCATAATCTGGAGATTTTATGAATGGGAGAAAGTGGAAGGGCATTTAAGGCCATTTGTCTATTTCATTTTGGAAAACAGCAGAATGCCATACGGGAACCCAACCAAGTAAAAATATAAAGCAATGGAGGTGAGGAGCAACGTTCCCTGTAAGCAACACACACACACACGTGGCCGGGCAACAATCCAGAAGCTACTACGCAGACTGGCAACAAGCTGTTCCCTTTAAGACACTGCTCATGGATGGCCGTGCAAAAGAAATTTAAAGATACTGTCTAGTGAAATAAACAGGCCGCACACAAACAAAAAAATTTAGAGGCAGAGAGCGATTAAGCAACTGATGTGTCATTTGTCAAGCTCAGGCCCCCTCTCCAATATTTAGAAAAAAAATCCCAGAAGCTATTATTGCTAACTATTACCTATAATCCCGTTAACAGCTGTCAAACTGTGCCATATATAACACAGATCTGTAATGTAACAAAACTACGAACACTAACTGTTGATCATTTACAAAACAAAATAAATTGGAAAGAAATGAGCATTTTTCATAATGAAATGTCCTATCAATTCAAGAGCAAAAATACTGGATAACATGTTGTGTACCTATTTTAAGCAGAATAGATTCCCAAACTACTTCAAAAATCTAAAGGAGTTTCACTTGGTGCTGGCTGAACACCAAGCTCATTTAGGAAATGGCCTAAAAATCAAAAGGCTTTATCTGGTATTACTACATTGCAGGTTTTACCACAACTTTTAAAATAGTCATTATGTAATTCAATCAATCAAGTAAAACATATTGCATGCAAAATGAAGTACAACATCCAAAGAACATTAAAAAAAAATCAAACATCTCACATTGAGGAAAACTCTGCTGTTCATTTGGGCTGTTGTACACTGTGGGAGTGATTATCAATTCACAATTATCTTACACACAAAGCTTTCTGATGCAAGCTGCCAAAAATACAGAAAGGTCCTTAGAAGTATGAAATAAAGTGATTCATGCAGTATATACTATAGTGCAGCTATATATCAATTTCACTGAAAATATAGCTGAGGGATGTTGCTTTGTATAATTCTTTTTCAAGTAAAAAGTTTGTGGGATCTCAAGCCATAATGCCGTGATGCATTTCCTACCTCCTCACTTCTCGTTACTTTATTGCCTTTCACTGATATGAAGACTTGAATTTCAGGGTTAGAATCATAAAATGGTTACAACACCGAAGGCCATTCGTTCCGCTGTGTCTGTGTCAGCTCTCTGCAACAGCAACCTAGTTAGTCCCACTCCCCTCACCTTTCCCTGTAGCCCTGCAAATTCTCTCTCTTCAGGGGATTACTTAATTCCCTTTTTAATGGCCCGATTGAATCTGCCTCCGCCACAGTCTCAGGTAGTGCATTCTGGATCCTAACCACTCGTTGCGTAAAAAAGGTTTTCCTCATATCACCATTGGCTTTTTTGCTATTCACCTTAAATCAGTGTCTTCTGGTTCTCGACACTTCTGCCAATGGGAACAGTTTCTTCCTATCTACTCGATCCAGACCCCTCATTGTTTTGCACATCTCTAACAACTCTCCTCTCAACCTTCTCTCTCTAAGGAGAACAGCCCCAGCTTCGCCAATCTATCCACGTAACTGAAGTCTCTCATCTCTGGAACCATTCTCATAAATCTTCTCTACACCCTCTCCAATGCCTTCACATCTTTCCCAAAGTGTGGTGTCCAGAATTGGACACAATACTTCATCTGAGGCCAAACCAGTGTTTTATAAAGGTTTACAATAATGTCACCGCTTTTGCACTCTATGCCTTTAACAAGGCCAGGATCCCAAATGCCTTTTTAACCACTTTCGCAACCTTCCCTGCCACCTTCAATGATTTGTGCACATACATTCTCCGTTCCCTCTGCTCCTGCACCCCCTTTAGAATTGTACCCTTGATTTTATATTATCTCCTCCTTCTTCCCACCAAAATGTATCACTTCACACTTCTCTGTATTACATTTCATTTGCCACGTATCTGCCCATTCCACCAGCCTATGTCCTCTTGAATTCTATTACCCTCCTCACAATTACATGCAAGTTTTGTGCCATCTGAAAATTTTGAAATTGTGCCCTGTACACCCAAGTCTAGAACATTAATATAGATCAAGAAAAGCAGGGGTCCTAGCACTGACTTCTGGGGAACTCCACGATATACCTTCTTCCAGTTCGAAAAATAACTGTTCACCACTACTGTTTCCTGTCACTCAGCCAGCTTCGTACCCTTGCTGCCACTGTCCTTTCATTCTATAAGATTTAACTTTGCAGGCAAGTCTATTATGTGGCACTTTATCAAATGCTTTTTGGAAATCCACATTCATCACATCAATTGCATTCACTTCATCAATCCTCTCAGTCACCTCATCAAAAAAACTCAATCAAGATAGTTAAACACGATTTGCCTTGAACAAATATGTGCTGGCTTTCCTTAATTAATCCACATCTCTGCAAGTGACTGTTAATTTTGTCCCAGATTATAATTTCTAAAAACTTTTCTTACTACGCAGGTTAAGCTGACTAGCCGGTAATTCTGGGTTTATCCTTGCACCTTTTTTTTGAACAAGGATGTAAACATGAGCAATTCTCCACTCCTCTGGCACCTCATGAGGATTGAAAGATTCAGGCCAGTACATCCACCTTTACGTCCCTGAGCATCCTCGGATGCATCCCATCCACTCCTGGTGACTTATCAACTTTAAGTACAGCCAGCCTTTCCAATGCCATCTCTTCATCAATTTTTTGCCGATCCAGTATTTCAACTACCTCCTTATTCACGATGACTTTGACATCATCATCTTTCTTGGTAATGACTGGCTGTATCTACTTCCTCAGTAAAGACAAGTCAGTAATGACTGGTCCACAAATTAAGACAGGGTCAAGTTATTTTGAACAGTTCTTCAAAAACCTTTGCATTTTTAATGTGGATTTTGACTCAGCATTTTCAAGGTAGGGAGCAGAACTCTGCCATTACACATTTGTGCTCCACCCTTGCTCTATTTCACACACTACCATTTCCAAAATAAAATGTGGTCAACATGAATAAATTTTGAGTAAGCAGGTTTTTTCCCAGTGTCAGAGGTAGCAAAGGAGATTCTCATGGTTTAAAAAGTAGCTGAATCTGCCGTCCAATCATACACAACCAAAATGCGTCTGCCATCTGCTTCCATTGTTTAGGGAGCTTGTACGTCTAGTTTTTAGTTTAGTTTAGTTTAGAGATACAGCACTGAAACAGGCCCTTCGGCCCACCGAGTCTGTGCCGACCATCAACCACCCATTTATACTAATCCTACACTAATCCCATGTTCCTACCACATCCCCACCTGTCCCTATATTGCCCTACCACCTACCTATACTAGGGACAATTGCTAATGGCCAATTTACTCATCAACCTGCAAGTCTTTGGCATGTGGGAGGAAACTGGAGCACCCGGAGGAAACCCACACAGACACAGGGAGAACTTGCAAACTCCACACAAGCAGTACCCAGAATTGAACCCAGGTCGCTGGAGCTGTGAAGCTGCGGTGCTAACCACTGCGCTATTGTGCCGCCCGTCTAATCCTGGTGTTGGTTGTAAATTTTATCCTTCTCATCTCAGGGAGCACGCAAACAAAACCAGCAGAAAGTCTTAAAAAAAAGTGTGAAAGAACATGACAAATCACTCTCTTCTGATGAGCAATGATGGTGGCCTAGACATAATGCCTGAGAGAAGCAGAATGGTAGCTGACAACAAAATAATGGGCCTGGAAAGGAGAGTAAATTATAAAGATTTTAGTCCAAAGCTATATCAAACAGCAGAGTCAGTTTATATTCTTTACTTGGTGCCCTGTCACTCATGCTGTGCAAGTACAAAAATAATTTTTAAAAATTGCCCTTTAGTTCAGAGCATACAAGAAAAGTCAAATTGTGAACTGAGTACAAACTGTTCAAAATAATTTTACAGATGATGTCATATAAATACTTGAGAAAACTGCAACATATTGACAAAAATAATTTTTAACTGAATACAAGAATGCTCACCAAAATGGTTTTGAGCCATACATACTGTCTACAGGATTGAGGAAAATGGACTTCAATATAATTCCAAAGTAACTGCATGTTTGAATCACTCCAATTGGGCTTCTGCCTGCCCACAGTGTAATGGCCCTTACCAAAGTCACAATGACAGCCTACATGACTATGTTATAATACTAAAGTAGGTCAGGTTCCACATTTACGTTGACGACACCCAGCTCTAACTCAATGACCTCTCTAGATCTCGTCACTGACTTTAAACTATCAAACTGGTGCCTTGCCACAAACTGCTTCCTAGCCACCAACTACATCCCTTCCCCAGTAACTGTCTCAGGCTGAATCAGACCGTTCCTATCCTTGGCGTCGTATTTGACCCCAAGAAAAGCTTCCAACCACAGATCCACACCAGCACCAAGACCGCCTGGTTCCACCTTACTCACATTGGCCGAGTCAGGCGCTGATTCAGCTCATTTGCTGCTGAAATCATCGTCAGTGTCTTTGTACCTTTAGAATTGACTATTGTAACACTCTCTTGGCTGGTCTCCCATCTTTCACCCTCCATAAACTTGAGGTCATAAAAAAAGCTCAGCTGCCCGTTCCTAACTCACCCGAAGCATTATTTGCCTCTGTTCTGGCTGGCCTCCTGCGGCAGAGATTTCTAAGAGACGGGAGGCAACAGGAATCTGCTACCATTTAAAATGCAGGGCTTCCTCTCAGCAAAGGAGCCTTTCTCCACAGAGAGCAACAACTCCTCTTTTCCTCTCCAGGGGTCTTTTCTCTCTACAGGCAGACCACAGCCACCACCTCAAATATAGAATTTCTTTTTACAAGAGTAGCAAACCTTGTGTTTCAGGGAGAGGTCTTTTTATTTGGTCTGCAAAAACACAAATCCCAGCCAGTCCAGTTCACTGGTCTCCTCAAAGCAAAAGTGAAACTGAAATGCCAACAATCAAGTCATGTGACTTGTCATTTTCCTTGCTGGTGCTTGGAACAGGTGTCTTGCAGTCTGTCCACTCAGTTCAAACACCAAGTTTCAGGAATCAATGTTCACAGAAAAATCCTTTTCTCCGTTTTCAAAATACACAGACCTCCAAGCTTTCAAATAAAAAATGACACTATTCATTTTATTTCTTACTTTAAAATGCAAAACCCATATTGCTTGCACCATTTATTCTTAGATCTTTCTAAAGCACAATGCTATTTTTAAAATGAAAATACTGTATACTGCTATGAAGTCTACAAAGATTCTGTTAGTTGTGGATAGAATGGTCTTTCTTGGATTCAGCTAATTCAAAGCAAATATCATTTAAAATTCTCTTTTGAGTGATTAATCGGACTCATTTTAAACCAAAATTTGTCTTAATGTCTGTTGAACGAAGTACATTTTTGTAGAAACAAACGCAGCTATTAAAGTAAAATCACTGTACCATAAGTAATCATACAAATCAAAGATTCAGGCTCAGTTCCTGGTTAGATCATTGTGGATGAGGAAGATCATATTAGTTCATCTATCCAGAAGCACCATTCAGTACTCCCATTGCAGTATCTAACTTTCTTAAATGCATCCAGTGTTTTTAAATCAACAGTACTCTCTTGGAAAGTTCACTCCAAGTGTTGATAACTCTGCTTGAAGAATTTTGCAATCTCAGTCCTAATGTTACTTTTATTATTTTGAACTTTTTTTTTATTATTCATTCATAGAATGTGGGCATCACTGGCAAGGGCAGCATTTATTGCCCATCGTTAATTGCACTGGAGAAGCTTCTGGGCGAACCCCTTTCTTGAACCAGTGCAGTCCATCTGGTGTAGGTACATCTACAGACAGTGCTGTTACGGGGAGTTTCAGGGTTTTGATCCAGTGACAGTAAAGGAACAGCGATATATTTCCAAGTCAGGTTGGTGTGTGACTTGAAAGGGATCGTAGGTGGTGGTGTTCCCATGTGCCTGTGTCCCTTGTCCTATGTGACAGCGGTTAAGAGTTTGGCAGGTGCTGTCGAAGGAGCCTTGGTGATTTACTGCAGTGCATCTTGTAGATGGTACACACTGCTGCTACTGTGCACTGGTAGAGGAAGTGAATGTTTAAGGTGAAGCATGGAGTGCCAATCAAGCAGACTGCTTTGTCTTGGATGGTGTTGAGCTTGAGTGCTGTTGCAACTGCACTTATTCAGGCAAGTGGGGAGTATTCTGAAACGCTCCTGACTTGTGCGTTGTAGATGGTGGACAGACTTTGCGGAGTCAAGTGAGTTACCTGCTGTAGAATTCCCAGCCTCTGACTTGCGTTTGTAGCCACCGTATTTACATGGCTGGTCCAGTTATGTTTCTAGTCAATGGTAACCTCCCCCCCAGGATATTGATGGTGGGCAATTCAATGATGATAATGATATTTTTAATGACGTTAAAAGTTGTTCTGCCTATCACACAAATAAGTAATGTGATATACGAATTTCAATGACAGTGTGATGCTTGGTATACAAAGACTGGCGGATCGTATCAAACAACATATCCCTTCCGCTGTTCCCAACGGGCAAGGTACACACCGTACCCAGCCAGCCCGTGCTTGCAAAACTCAAAACAGTGTCCAACGTTAGATGTGATTCCGTGATTGGACAACATTTGCTCAATAATCCTTAGTGTGCTAAGAATTACGTTGACAACCAATTTAAGATCGTCAGTTGGGCTCGCAGTGTGGTGCATTTGCACATACTAGAAGCTATATATATCAATACACAGGGCCCTGTTCTTCGCAGACAGGAAGAACATGTACACACATTGCACCTGTTTCAGCTAACAAAATAAGTGACAGCCATTCGCTGGTTCACTCCTCAGGACAATGCCTGGACCAGAGTCTAACTGCTTGGTTTAAATTTCAAATAAAGCTTGGCAGTTAACTGTCAGTCACCGTAAACTGGTGCACTCTCCATGGCAACATCTCTACCAATCAGAGTCAACGTGCCAAACAAACAAACAAACAATCAGCACTCTCTTCTCATACAGTATAAAGTTGTTGCTTCCCTTACATTGGTATTCTTGCAATTTGTTCTGATGAGTGCAAGAGGAAAAGCTTCGACAAAATGTTTCTGTTTTCAGCAATACTTGAGCTCTGTACTACCAAACGACTAGATGATAATGCTGTTGAATGTCATGAAGAGATGGCTAGATTCTCTCTTGTTTGAGATGGTAATTGCACCAATGTTACGTGCATAAGATCACCTCTCAGATATCTCTTTTCTCAGCTAAAAAGCTCAAGTCTCTCCATTTTTCAGATATAACTCAGACACCCGATACCAGGCGCAGAATTTTTATTCCGGAGTCGGGAACCCGACGCCTGAACATTTCCGGGTCCCGATCTCGCACCCCATCAGTGCCAGTGACACAACGCAATTTTCCATGCGTCAGCCACTAATTAGCCTGGAGCCAAGTTCAGCCCTCAACTAGGAGCGTCAGACGTGTGCAGAAGGTGGGCACGAGGCACAGAGGGAGAATTTAACAGGCAAACGGCAGCCATAACTGGGCTTGCCATTGCCTTTGCAAATGCACAAGCAGGGAGAGCAGAAGGCCAGCAGTGGTTTGGGTAACTAGTCCCGGGCGGCCCCACATTTTCCTGTCGTTTTCCTTGAGGCCTTGATGGAGGCTGTGGTGAACAGACTAACTGTACTCTTCCCACCATCTGGAAAAAGAGCTCCAGTGAGCCAAACCAAGCAGGCATGGCTAGAGGTAGCCATTTAGGTTTCCAACCGCAGAGCGATACGGGGGACATAGGTCCTGTGCTGAAAATGGTTTAATGCCCTACTAACTTCTTGCAAGATGAGTGCCAAACGACATCCAGGTGACAGGCCTCTAACTCTGTAAACACCAGGAATAGACATAAGTTGAGCGAGTGATTGTGCACAGTTCTCCTCAACATTGTCGGATGAAGTCGCCAGTAGCATCATTGAGGCGTGAATAGCCCTCACATCTTGATTGGGAATGAGCAGGGAGCATCACTGAAGGCAGCAACATCTTAAGTGAATGTTTTGCTCTAAGTGGCGAGGGAGGGCAGCCATCTTCTAACTCTCTCTTGATCCTGTAGAAGAGAGCACATAATGCATGCGAAATGGCTCGGAAGGGAGGTGGTGTGACGCAGCTTGCCATGCTGACGATAAATGAAGAGGCTGCACCGGAGATGGCAAGGGTCCCATTACATCACAATGTGGGTGATGGAGAGACAGGAGCTCGTCCAGAACAGGGTAATTTGCAGGTGAAGGACATGGAGGTCACTCCTGCCCAGTGCGCACAGCGGCTATGCAATCGGTCATATATTGTTTTAGTTGGGTTGAAGCTTGTTGAGTAGGGCAAGTTCTCGTAACCACCTTCTTATGTCTCCCGCAAGGCCAGCTGCAGTGAGGGAGCCAGCAGCAACAGTCCAGCCATCGCCAGCCTCCTCGGTGGGGAAAGCCTGCACAGTCACATCATTCCTGACCACCTTCCACCATTGCAGCTACACTCCCCTCAGCTGGGCCTCAGTTGAGCTTAGAACAGGGAGCACTGGGTGAAGCGCACCTCATGTATGGGCAGGAGAGTGAGTGAGACAGAGTCAACTGTGGGCAGTCCCCCTCAGAGAAAGGACAACAGACACAGTCGTGCTTCGCTGGGCGGAGATGCTGGGCCTCAGGTGTCACACTCAAGGAGGGTCTTTCTGGAGCAGCACAGGCAGATTTGTTCCCACACGTCAGAGTTCCCAGAGACATTGCGGAGTCATGGGTACATAATATAGGAGCCCATCCAGCACATGTGCTCCATAATGTCTCAGGGCTTTGAGCATATGAGCTCCTCCATTGAGAAAGTGGCCAACTTCTTGGTGAGCCATATGCAGCACCAGCGCACTGACATGCACAGAGAGAGTGACAAACTTTGTAGCACTGACCACTCAGTGTCACTTATGGCTCAATGATGCATGGAATGGACACCAGCCGTCCCAGGTGGCGGCATTATCCAGCATACAATGGCACCATGGAAGGGCTGAGACAGTCGAAGAGGATGATGAGGGGGGTCACCCCTCAGAGAGCATCGGCATCATCTTGCACCTCCTTGGCCCTTCTGACTGAGGAATCTTCCACATAGCGGGACCCTTTAACAGAGACTGCCCCTGCAATGATGCTGGAGCAGCAGCATGTGGAGGAGCCCCCATGCGCACCTGCACAACGAGGATGGAAGCCATGGGCATCTCAGCTGCATGCAGAGACAAGTAAACAGGCTGTTTGCACCTCATCCTCAGCCCCAGGGGCAGCACCCCTTAACAGTGGTCATGAGCACAAGACGCCAGGTCGTTAAATGCACAGGTCACTTAGGTGATGACTTTTTGGTTTGTGTATTCTTTATGTTATCCATTATAATATTAATGATTATGCCAACAAGCAGACTTGTGTTATCATTTCTTGATGTCAATAAGGCCATGGAGTGAAGTCCGGGGGCGGGGCAGGGGTGTTGTCAGGTGGCTCAAAGGTCTGTGTTGGGGGATACTATTGATGGCAGAGACCTGAGATTCATTCTATAAGGGTGGCAATAGGACTATTTAGAGGTATGTGCTTAATGGATTATTTTGCTCAGTCATAGAAGGTGAGCGACAGAGCCATATGTCAAAGTCTGAGACACGCTCAGGTGAACCGTTGTTGAATGAGCATGGCCCTTGAGTCCCTACCAGCCTACTGACGACCATGAGCCCCAGGACAGCCTCAGCAGACCTATTCTAATGCCTGGGCAGCGGCCTCCTCTGCAGCTCCTCCATCGTCCACCTCTTCTTCCT